>NW_028245956.1:0-133353 GCF_964263255.1 Lissotriton vulgaris
GTGTCTTCCGCGTGGTCAGCCTCGTCCGTCCTAAGGTCCGCCCTCTCGACGTTCTGCGACCCCTCTTCCTGGTTGACGTCGGTTTTTACTGGCCCTTCCGCCGTCCCTCCTCCCCTTGACATCAGTCCTCTCTGTGGAAAGAGACGAGAGACATGGATCGCCGTCCGTGGTTCCTGCTGGACGTGGCTAACTGGGCAGTGTTCTACTCGTATAGGGGAGTCTGGGCCCCGTAGTCAGACCACACGGTGAGATCCGCCAGGTCCTTTCTCACAGATATCTCTTGGGTAACGGAGTCATTGAACCTCAGTCAGAGAAAATAAAAGCTATAGTGGAAGCCCCTTTTCCATCTACAAAAAAAGAAGTCAGGGCGTTCTTGGGGCTTCTTGGTTATTACAGGCGGCTCATACCCCAATATTCAGAGCTAGCAGCACCCCTGACTGACTTACTCCAAACAAATGTTAAGGCCAAAGATCTCCAACAACCCAACTCTAGGGCGAGGCAGGCCTTTTTAGATCTCAAAACGGCTATAACCACTGCCCCATTCTACGCTCTCCCGACTTTTCAAAACCCTTCCTGTTACACACAGATGCATCTGAACATGGATTAGGGGCTGTGTTATCTCAAACCTCACCTGAAGGCACGGAACATCCTGTACTTTTTATAAGCCTTAAGCTTTTTCCCCGGGAACAGCAGTACCCTATAATTGAAAAAAAAATGCCTAGCCATTAAATGGGCACTGGACAAGCTTAGATACTATTTGAGGGCGCCCACTTTGTCCTTTTTACTGATCATGCCCCATTACTTTGGATGAGTCGCAATAAGGGAAACAACCCTAGGATTCCACGATGGTTCCTTTCCCTCCAACCTTATTCCTTTGAGGTAAAACATCGAAAAGGTGCGGACAATAGGAATGATGATTTTCTGTCCCGTCTTCCCTTGTTCCCCGATCGTGAACAAACTGGGATAGGGGCGTGTGAGGATGTGCAGTCTGAGGACACCGTGCTGGGATACCTTCCACATTCTCTATCCCCGTCTCCCCTTCTATATTTGCAGACCTTTGAGGACTGGCCCTTTAAGGCACCAGACTTCACACACCAGGTGACGCAGTCACGTGGTCTCGACGGCGGCTTCAAGACGGAAGACACGAGTGGAGTTCGGCGTTCAGCAGGACGGACCCGCGGGACGAGTCAGGAGGAGACGCTGGTGGAAAACTTCCACATAACCCAATCGGACGGAGGAATCATGCGGGAGGACGTTGCGTTGTCCCGAGAGGAGCACGGCAGAGGAACAGCATCAGAAGCTGAACCGGACGGGCAGCCAGACCCTGCCTGGCAACACAGACTGTCCGGCCACAGCCCAGGAGAAGGGTCGTGGCTTCACAAGGTACTGGGGCGCTTTGGATTTTTGTGGGGCCGCACAGGTGAAAGACCCAAGGGTGGGGGGGAACCTGAGGGGGAGAAAGCCCGACCGCTACAACTAGATTAAGGCACACCCATCACTGGTGATGGTAGAGGTGGCAAATCCATTCACCCCCCTGGCTTCCTGCGATAACTGATATAGCTGAAAACCCATTCCTTACGCTCTTCTTTTTCTTCCTCTTGCCCCTTTGTTTTCCTCTTCCCTCCCCTTCCCTCCTGGTCATCACCACCAAAGAGTACAATTTCGAGTCTCCCCAGTCAACACCCAAGGGCTCAAGCTCCGTCATACCAGCTAACCCACAGAAGAAGGGAAAAACCGGAATAGACTACGAGTCCCAAAATTCTTGGTGTTGAAGACTATCAGTCCCTTAGAATGTCTATCTTTTGTTAAATCAATAAATCCCTTGAAAACCGCATAGTTGTCCTGGTCTACTTCTCCACCGCTCCACACTGACACAGGCTATTGCCCAATCGGTGCAACTACAGCTAACTTAACGGCGGCACCCCTCTGGCATACAGGGTCACTCACCGGGATTTGCACACAGGAAACAATCCCATCAGTGCAGCAATGGTCTCTTCATACCTCTCTTCAGGGATACACTCATAGGGATCCCCCACTGGACCTTTCTACCTCCAAGACTTCTCCTCCTCCTCACAGGGCACACTGGTCTTGTCCAGAAGGCAGGTACTGGTGCCCCAGGGTACAGTGACAGGTGGTCTTAGATTTTCCTGGGCGATGTCCCCTTATCCAGTTGGGAGACTGGCAAGCCTTAGCCCCCTGTACAGGCCACAGGCAGAAGTTTTGTAGAGCTTCTCCTCCTCGCACAGCCTGACTGGTTGCTTGACAGCTGACAATTTTAGAAGCCTGAAGATGCCCTTCTTAACATCCATTTCCGACATCAAATGTGATTTAGGGTCTGAGTCATTAAAATGTATAATGGAGGTCTGCTTCCTTTTGAAGTGCCCACTCCTCAGGCCTGGCCTTCCTCCAAAAAGTAGTCTGTTACAACTGGAGCGAATCCAAATCTGATGTCCCCACAACACAGGCCATGGGAGTGACTAAAGGTTGACACCTGGATGGAAGCCACAGTAATATGTGCATCAAAGGTTAGCCCGGTGCCCTGCCCTACTGTTTATGATTCTCTTAGCCCCATTCCCTTCCTGGGAGGTGGCCAGGCCTCTTTCCAGCGACCTCTCCCTGAATCAAAGAGCGCCTTTTGAAGTGCACTTAAAAGTCTGGCTTCACCTTTCTCCAGTGTGTGTGTCCCTCCCAGCTCTCGGGAATACAGCAATTAAACAAATCTGTTTGGGGGCATTGCACTAATTCCACATGATCCACCTGTTAGCCCTGGGTCTCCCAAAATGGAACCCATAGTCTTACATGCATTATACTAACCAGAGGCACATATACACACATATACACACAGCACTCACATGCAACCACAAGCGTACTGCACCGCACTATATAGAAACTAGATATAGGTCAAGGGTGAGGTTAGGACACAGCAGCGGTCATGTACCTAAGTGAGTCTGTAGTCCTCACTCCAGTGATATAGGTAAAAAGGCCTGTTCACTTCTACTGATCCCTACACAGTAATCTTTTTTTTTTTTTATTTTATTTTTTTTTATTTATTGCAAGAAAGAACATGAATACAGCAAATAAAATCATCTCGATCGTATACATATACATAATTCTCTATAGATGTTATTGTCATTGGAAAGAGAACAAAAGGGAGAGAAAAAAAAAAGAATAAAAAAAAAAAAAGAAAAGAAAGACACAGATGTTAACAAGGCAACTTTACGGAAAAGTCGTGTCAAAAGGATGTGGCATGTCGGTCTCACGATATATTTATCCATTTAGCTAGTGAATGTGCCCCATATTTTCTCCCTTCTTTTTAGCGCTTTAGGGCCTCTTAATTTAGCCAAAGAGAGTTCCATAGTGTGTATTTCATGGATGAGGTACCACCATTCATTGACGCTAGGTGGTTCTTTCGAAATCCATGTACGCGCAATAACCAGTCTGGCACATGCAAAGACGATTGTTAACAGATCTTTATAATTACTATTCGTGTCTTGTATGTCCAGCAAGACCAAATGGGAAGAGAGTACAGGCATAGTTATACGCTTCCTGTTGAGGACGTCCATTATTCCCAACCAAAAAGTTGTAAGTTTAGGACACTCATAGAGCATATGCTCTATGCCAGCTGCTTCTAGATTGCATTTTGGGCATTGGGTGCGTTCAGTAGAGATATTGCCTGATGTCCAGCTGGAGATTCTTTGAGGCGTGTAATAAATTTGGGTTACTGTCCTATAATATTGTAGCCTCAAATTTGATGACTGGACAACTCGGTTTATTTGTTTTAGTGAACTCTCAATCTGGTTAGGGTAGATGTTGATTCCTAGCCTAGTAGTCCATTTATCTGCCATTTTCTCGCAATCTCCAACTTGACCTTTATTAAGAATAATATAGCTCTTACTAATGATCGCTTTAGTCTGGTTAGAAAAAATAAATTGTAAGATATCTGAGTGTTCAACATTCTCAATTTTCTTGTGATTAATTAAGAAATCTTGTATCTGAATATATTTAAAATATGTTGTCTCATTGATGTTATATAGTATTTTTAGAGCATTAAAGCTTAGAAGGCCATCAGGGCCATAAAGATCCCCTAGCTTGTTGATGTTCTGATCTATCCATAAGGTGCAAGCACCATCTGCGAAGATGGTTGGCAGCCCAGGGTTCCCCCATATTGGGAGTTCAGCATTGTAAAAGGAAATTTTTTCAATGTCCATAATTTGGTCCCAAACTCTTTTAATGGCTCTCGCGGTCTTGAATTTGACTCTCTTATAGTAATTTGGATCGTGTACCCTGAATAGAAACTTATTGCTTTGTGAGCCTAACATAAATTGGTGATAAAATGTGGAGACCTCACTAGCCAAAAGGCTACGTATACGTTGTATAAAAGTGGCAAGAAAGTAAATTTTTAAATCCGGGAAGTTTAGTCCCCCTTTTTCAACAGGTAATTTCAATATCGTCATTGACCGACGGGCTTTTTTGTATCCCCAGATGTACCTACTGCAAATACTTTCTATTTTCTTAATGTATGATTTATTAAGTTGCAGTGGGATAGATCTAAATAAATATAGTATTTTCGGAACTATCTTCATCTTTATTATATTAATACGTCCGATCAGGCTAAGTGGTATTTTGTTCCATTTTTTGAGCATGGTGTCGATATCTTTGAATAAGGGGTCATAATTTAACGGAACGATTTTCTCGATATTTGCAGTGAGTTTGACTCCTAAATAAGTAGCATTATGACAAAGCCCTGTTATCGGGTGTGTAGGTTGATAATTAGCTATCACTTGTGTTTTGTTAACGTTGAGTCTATATCCCGATATGTCGCCAAATTCTCTAGCTTCCTGGATGATTTTAGGTATGGCCCGTACCAAGTCTGTAGTATATATAGCAATGTCGTCAGCAAAAGCTGTAATTTTAAGGCACATGTCTTCATGTTCTATTGGAGTTATATGTTCCTGAGCAGTTAGTGCGTTGAGGAATGGCTCTAGAGCTATAGCGAATAATAGCGGTGAAAGAGGACACCCCTGTCTGGTGCCTCTTTTTATTAAGAAGTTATCAGAATTTTTCCCTGAATAACTAACTATTGCTGTAGGCATCTCATACAGAGATTGAATCCATCCCAGATACTGCCCCTGTATGCCATACGCCGTTAGTGTTGCCCAGAGGTACTCCCACCCCACTCGATCAAATGCCTTCTCTGCATCTAACATGACCATTCCGAGTGGGGTGAGAGTGGTCGCCGCAACATCAAAAGCTGTTATTGCAGTATTAACGTGGGTAGTGGTATCTCTGCCCACCACAAAACCGTGTTATCACAATTCCGATAACAACTTTCCGATTTAAGAAGTGCCTTGAGTACATACCTGCTGGCCAATATGAACAATTGGGTAAAGGATATGTAAAATCCAAATGGAAATTACCATACACTCATTCTTGCTATAGTGACAGCGACAAAAATGTCTTTCTTAGTGGTGAAAATTGTAAACATTCACTAAGCGGTATACTTTTGTGTCAGGGTATTAATTTACACGGAGCATGTGATGGAAATTCAAACAACCTTTCATGCCACCAGCTAGTCACACCTGCAACTCAGATAGAGCCCTTCTTTATACAACTCGCAAACTGGAGTTACATTCTTAGAACGGATCACAGATGTTGTGGCCTGACGCCAGGGAAAAGTTATCTAGTACAAGTTACGTCCATGGTCAAATGTTGTATGCAAGCATTGTTCCCGAGCGGGCCTCCAGACATAGTGACTCCCCTCTGGCCTCGTCTTAATCTCTATTCTATACGAATTGATACATTAAGCAAAATGAAATCTGTACTTTTACAGACAACAGTGCCTATAACGTCATCTAAAGAGACGTATGATCTTCTAGTCGCAAGGACGGCTACTGAGGTTCATGACCTTTTATCAACAAATTGCCCCGTGCATTTCGTAGAAATGTTCAGCCAACTCCTTAACATGTCTAGTGCAACAAGCATCCCAGGCATATTTAAGACAGTCTTTACGGGACTGCTAACACCCTTCCAGGCAATTTTGGGAATCTTTCCTAATTTTGTGCACTCCATTTTTGGCGGCATACCATTATTTTTGGGACTCGTCGCAGGGATTCTATTTTTGACCCTCCTGCTACGTTATAGCAAGCCTCGGCTCAGACATAGCTCCCATGGGAATGGAAGAGACAATCCTAGCAATGCGCTACCGGGACAGGATAACTAACGTCCTCGGATTGGCCAGGCTGAGAGATCTAAACATGACCTGGTTCCTTTCATTCAGACCAATATGGCAAAATTGCATTTTACCTGTGCTACGGTGTATGCTTTGCGGCGATGAATGCGTGTTGGACATCTGTCTTTCACTTCCATCAGCAGTACCAATGGACGTCGATACTTTGCTCAGTCCAATAACGGCTCACGCATTGTGTTGTCCCCAGCGGCTACCAATCCTGATGACGGCATTCGTGGAGACTCCTGTACTACAGCCAAGTGGTAACAGTGGAGCGAGTGACAAAAGCAACATCATCCAGGTACAACGTTCTGTGAGCATTGCTGGTCCTGCCTTCGATGACAGCAATCATTCTCACACCTTCCAAGTTACAGCGCTATCTAATTTGGTTGAACTATCACCTGAATTTGTAGACCAATTCTTTGAGAGCCTGTCTGATACGATGTTCTCACCCACAGAGAAACAATAACTTTTTGAGAAGCTTTCCGACACACAGCGTTCCCATGAACTCTGAATTCGGCCTTCAGTTTTGATCAACAAAAACTGCCAAGAGCTTTGGAAATCTATTTTCTTTAAATTGGACAATTTTTTTAATATTGACCCTTTTTTGGCACGAACAATTCTTTGCTTAACGTAAAAACTATTCTTAGAGAACAGAAGCTTCACACTTCTATTTCTAAACACGTCTAGAGACATAACAACATTACACCAGCCTCCAGCACACATGTTATTACAATGCATTTTTATGTGATGATTTATCTCGCCTTTCTTCTGTCGGAGATACTTCATGTGTAATTCCTTTTGCATAATCGTTCATTGATTTCATATGCAATAATTTTTTGAATGATTACTATGCTTTAAAAAACGTACAGTACCTAAATTCCATGTATTACAAGTACGCCTATTTCGAATGCATTTATGTATTTTGGGGTGGGCAATGTTACACATGCATCTAATTGCTTTAGTTTTAGTAATTTTGATGGACATTAACCCGTGGAGTGGGTGTTGCGTGTTTATCTAGGTTCCTGATCGATACTGTGACCTTATGCCCCTATTCGGCTATAAATCCATTTATTCCCTATATTGGCATAACCGTTCAAGTGCGATTTTCTGAAAAGTCATCTCTGGCCTCACACGAACAGAGCCACATTCCAGCATAGTTCCCTCTGCCACTTCCTTTGCGACCAATTAGTGCAATGACAGAGCAGTAGTCACTATCTGATATTCCTAGATAACACTCCGAGTTCTTCAACAAGATAAAAACTCAGCAAACCTGGAAATCCCCGCTTGCTATGTTTTGATTAGTAATAGAACTCTAATGAGCAACTGAGAACTATCACTTCCTAGTGACATCTTTAATTGACGTCTTATGTCCAGCAAACTTGCGTCAAACCCGGCACCTGACAGGTATAAATATTACCAACGTTGCCTTAAGCAATTGCCTGTTGTACGAGCTACTGAAGCCAGCTGCCTGCACGACCCCGTGTTGGTAAATCTAGCACTCTGTCGCTGCAGCCTGCTATCCTGTGGTGGTGAAGCTGCTGATACCATTATCGCCGCTAAAGCGCGACCTATGGTGCAGTACGCTTAAGGAGCTGAACAGCCGTCCCTCTGCGAAGACATCCAGCAGATTCCAGCTGCCCGCGGACGCTGTCCCCCCTCCTTCCTCGACGCGCTGAAGAGCAGCCGCTGCCTTTCTCGTGCAGAGAAATCCAGCTACAGCGTTTCCGGTTTACCCTCGCAGGTGACTGGGATATCGAGAGAGACCCCTGAAGGAGATACCAATCCTCCATCATTCTATTCAGAGGTATGGTGTTGAATAAACCCTTAGACGAGAATTCTTGAAACAAACCTTGGCAAAACCAACTTAACTCAAAGCTACTTACTTACTCCCCTTTCACGTGTTAGGCTTAGGTCAGGCACACTGGGGTAGGCTTAGTTAGAAGCACCAGTTGAGTATGTTAGCCTAATGTATATATGACTGTATATATGTTTTATTACTTTTAAACCATTGTATGGCTAAGAAACCATATCAATGCTTTTACAGTTCTATTTCGCAATACTTATCTTACTATACGTACTTTTTATAATAACAATTATTGCAATTGTGGCAATACATTTCTCTTGTACGAGAAGAAAGACTGTTCAATAAATGTTACCCTTTATTGACAAACGCCCGTCTCTCTATTCTCTACATCTCGTGAAAGTAAACTGCACTAGACTGACTGAGTGAAATACATGTCTATTGTTTCACACGACCCTAGAGATTGACTCTTGATCTGAGGAGCAAAGTTGTCATGTTGCACGGTTGTTGGAAAGCTGAATCCCTTCTTGTCTGTGCCAAGGAAGCTGATCACTTCCTATGCAGAGAAGAAAGTTTCCAGTGACCTCTGAGCTAGTTGGTAACACAACCTAATTAAGTTTAGCATAGTCAGTGGAGGCCTGGAATATCCGCAGTTCCACGTCGATACTACTGTTTATGTTATTCCAATGCGCAGGGCCTAGTGGGAAACTAGGAACTACACTACATGGCGCCCAAACGTTTGGTAAGGCGATAAACTAACGCAAGACTTGTAGAGTAACTCAGTCGTGCATATTTCACACCCCTTTCTCCCGTAAATACTCCAATAGACGTCTGGAGTGGGTGAAAGGTTAAAATCCGCCCGACCTTAGTAGGAAGAGATTCCTATGTAAAGCTCTGGTTTATTTAACGTTGAAGGATACAGTGTTCCAAAATATTGTGCACCTAATCTTTGTCTCCTTGGAGACCTACTCTGCAAAGCCTGCATTTTTTTAAATGACAGACAGTGAAGAAGAAAGGGAAGCAGTTAGACTAGCTTCCATACTAATAGAGGAGGACTCGAGTCTCCTACAGACAGACCCGGATGCTATAATCATCCCGGTCCAATTAAGAAAATCTATAACGTTAAAACTTATAGAGAACGGACTGACACTTCAAGGTGGTACAGTAATTTTCATGATAGAGGCTCACACGAGTATCGGCAGACAGAGGTATTCTATTCATGGATAAACTTTCCAGCGGTAAACGCTATAACAAAAGAGTTTCACTATTACAAAATAGAGAAACCTCCGGAAGAGTACGCTCCTTTCGAGGAGATTGAAATTCCACTTAAATTTCAAGAGCACCTGCTCTGGTTTAATGGCGCCCTAAAACATAATGATCACATAACTAGGCTCGGTCCACTAGGTAGACCAGGAGCCACGTGGCCGGTTCTAGCCAGCTACACACCACATCCTGACATTGCAAAAATGTCTAGAGAAGAGCTGTTAGTACAGCTAAACACATTAATAAAAATACATAGCCAATTAGTCCAATATGTAATGCGGACTGCAACAGTCCAGCCAGCTGTTAATACACCACAGCTGACCCCTCATCAGGGGAATACAAATAAAATTACACCACAGAACATACAGTCATGTCTTGGTAAAACACCCGTAAAACGGGAACAAATTCCTTTCTGGTTAGCCCAGAAAATCACTCAAATAGAGGCAGTATTTCCTGATACTACCCCTATAGAGAAACACAGAATCTTGACCATCTGCCTTCCTATGGGAATCGCACCACACGTGGAGGACTGTGACACTTGGGGTACAGTCTTTGCTTCCATTTACACAAAAACACACGGTGTTCCGTCTATGGCGGTAATACCAGAAGTGCTAAATCAGATTCAAAATGAATTCGGTCCAGAGCCCGCTTTAAATCTAGGTATGAAATTACTGAAAGACTTCAAGCAGGTCACGGCTATATTATTAGCCAACATTAAAGGAGAAGCAGCATCTGTGGCGATCCGCCAGAAGTTGAAGGAAACAGATATAAAAGATCCTGTTGAGCTTGCAAAAATCATAGAAAAATGCTATGAAGAATTAGGTAGAGACAGCTTGGGTGGAAAACCAGTAAAGCCCCAACTGCTCGAAAATCCTGAAAAATTATTTATTAAAAATAATTTAAACACTCCTAAAAAGAGCTGGGATGGAAATAAACAATCCACTCCCAAGGAAAAAGTTTTCCAGTCCAGAGGAAGGTCTCCTCGACGGAGGGAAAGAACTCCGACTCGAGAATGCCAGTCTCCCCAGAGGGAGCCCTCTTAGAAAAGATATAACCTTAGAAATAGGGATAATCTGAAAAAACCTGATAGATATCAAAGTATTGATACACGTCCCTCTCGATCTTTTCCACAGAATTCGGAAAGAAGAGGACGGTCAGACCCAGGAGAGCACACCAAGTCCAAAGACAAGGAACCTGCTCAAAATAAGAAATCTCAATTTCAGAAAAAGAAGGTAGCCAGTATTAGAGTAATCAACCATGCCGAGAATACTGAGGACACAGTTGAAAAACGGGGAGTGGGCATTGACAATGTTGGACAGTGCAGCAGAAATCAGTATAGCGCGCAAGATCTTGATGAGTCATCTGGAGACAGTGGACACGAATGAATACATTCAGGTGGAAACTGCCGACGCCAGACTTAGCGAGCCCCATAAAATATACGAAATAACATTGCGTATAGAGGGTGATAAGACTAGGAAAATTAAGGGTCTATTTTGGGATAAGCTCTCAAAAGGCTATGATATTCTGTTAGCTGAAAAAGATTGGCCCCCAGAGTTTGTCAGGGAGTGCCCTCGTGGCGAAGAAGTGATTATGCCTGCCTTCTCGAATCACATACCGATTCATAAAAAATATACATATGCAAGGAAATGGGCAGTGGCCCAGGCACCTGCATTATATAAAAATCATGTAGGATGGAAAGAGGATTCACCACCTCACAAAATCCAATTAAAAAATGAACCAACTGCCCAACGGCAGTATCCCATAAAGCAAGAAGCTAAAAAACAAGTCAGGGAGATCTTAGATCAACTTGAATACCAGGGGGTGATTGAAACATGCACCTCTCAAATGAACAATCCTTTGTTTCCTGTCTCCAAGCCAGACAATTCATATCGTCTAGTTTTGGACTACAGACACCTTAATACATGTTGCAAAACCTTTGCAGTACAAAACTCGCATAGTGCAGCCCTAATGAATAACATAGTTAGGAAAAAATATAAAACGACATTAGACATTTCTAATGGTTTCTTTTGTCAAAACATTGCACCAGAAAGCAGATATTTGACCGCTTTCTCCGCATTTGGGTCACAGAAAAAATTCTGTCGACTCTCACAGGGGTTCAAGAACAGCCCAGGACTATTCTCAGCTAGGGTAACAGAGTTACTACAAATCTATGATGATGAAGCATTGTCTTACGTAGATGATATTTATCTCACAGACGACGACTTGGATACTCACTTGAAAAGAGTGAACACCATTATACTTGGGTTTGCAGCAGAGGGTTACAAATTCAACTTTAAAAAGTCCCGAATTGCCCATCTGACAGTACTATTTTTAGGGTCCGAATTATCAAGTGAAGGGAAAAGCCTAGCGGACAACTTCTTAGAGAAGTGCGCTGTACTCCAAGCTCCAAAAACGCTGAAGAATTTACAATCCATACTAGGTTTTCTGAATTTCGGAATAACTTACATCCTAAATTACGCAGAGAGGGTTAAACCTCTCTACGAACTAATTAAACCTGATTTTAAACAAATCAATTGGACTCAAAAACACACAGAAATTTTGAGATCACTGCAAACAGACATGTTAGCAAAAACAAAATTAGATACACGTGACAACACACGTGATCTTGTAATCCGAGTCATCCCAGGAAGATGCGGATTCACATACCTAACCTCTAATGAGGGAGAAAATGTACCAATAGCTTACAAATCACATTTGTACACAAAGGCTGAAATAAAATTCAGTTCAACTGAGAAAATTCTAACTGCTGTTCAGACTGCTGTAGCGAAAGAAAGGCCCCTAGCACAAGGTAAACGAATAATAATCGTAACTCCTATACCGGCTTTAGAAGCGGTAACTAAAGCAAGCATTCCTAATGCTAAAGCTTTGCATCCGAGATGGATTCAGTGGGTTAATTCTCTTGCTGCAACAGACGTAGTTTACGAATTTGATCCTAACTTAAAAACACAGGAATTTTTACAATATGAATATGAATGTCCTCTGCCAATTGAAATCCTGCCTCTCGAAGAATACGGAAGTATTATATATACTGACGGATCAGCACAACCCGCAGTTGGGGGTAAGCAAGCTTACAGTGCTGCGTGCGCGATTGTTAAAGGTCGCTGGCACAAAGGAAAATTTAGACCATTGATCACTAAAACACAATCTCTAGGAGATTGCTCGGCTCAACGAGCTGAATTAGTAGCATTTAAGATGGCGCTAGAAAATACCGATCGCGAATTCCCCACACTAATAGTGTGCGATTCTTTTTATTGCGTACAATCTTATAATGAATACTTGCAGAATTGGGTGGAAAATGGTTTCAAAGATGCAAAAGGTGGCACAATAAAGCATAAAATGCTTTGGGAACAGGTAGTTCTTTTACAAAAAGAACTACAAAAGACTCACGTGATACATACACTGAGTCATCAACGTGATGGCGTTCACGTTGCAGGGAATTCATTGGCTGATGAAGCCGCGAAGGCAGCTGTGCAAACGGCTTCCGTAGCTGCGATAACTCGGTCACAAACAAAAATAGACAGCGATATTCTACAAGCTGTCAGTGCGTCAGTAAAAAATGATAAGAAAACACTCCCAAAAGGCTTTCCTGAAAAGTACTTGTACTTAACGGATGCAAATAATGTTCCTTTTGCTCGAATCCCTGGAGTGGGGGATAGAGTAATTCCAAACAGGGAACACAGACTAGGACTAATCAAAGCGGCACACAAAGGGCTTGCTTCTGCACACGCTGGCGTTTCCGCAACAATATCACTATTAAAACAGAGATATTGGTGGCATCGCCACAGAATACAAACTAAAGGTATGCACCTGTTACAACGCATTTTTTACTCCGCACTACCACTACAACGCAGGCATTACAACGCATACCGTTACAACGCATTGCGCTGGGGGGCGCTCTAGGATAAGAGGTAAGTTTAATTTACTATCCAACACCTTCCCTAGGGTCCACGGGGACTGGAGTTAGAATAGTAAATTATACTTACCACTATCCAGCACCCCAAAGCGCTATGCGTTGTAGCGGTATGCGTTGTAAATACCGCGTTGTAATGGTATGCGGAGTAAAAGTATGCGTTGTAACGACATACATCCCAAACTAAAAAGTATGTATTAGAATGCGACATATGCCAAAGGATAAAAGTATCAACAGTGAAACGACCAGCGCAGACACCCCTTCTCATCTCGGATAAACCATTTGCATGCGTTTACCTGGACCACTGTGGTCCCCTACAAAGGGACGGTAACTATAGATATATCATGGTAGCAGTGGATTCCTGTACGAGGTTCATATGGATGTGGCCCCAGCGCTCGGCTGACGCTAGAACGGTTATAAAAGATTTGCGAGTCTTTATCGGCACATACGCAATTACCACGTTCCATTCTGACCAGGGTCCTGCTTTCAGCTCTCGAGCTTATAAGGAGGCCATGGCTAGCATGGGAATTGGGTTGCGGTATTCTTGTCCGTCGCACCCCAAAGGGAATAGTGTGGTAGAAAGAAAAAACCGTGACATAAAGCAATCTATAACAGCGAAGGTATTAGGTTCAGGCGCTGGGTGGGTCAAACATTTAATAAGTGTCCAGACTAGTCTTAACAACATGCCAAGAAATTCTCTAAAAGGTTTCAGCCCATACGAACTATTGTTCCGAATTAGAATGCGAGTTCAGGACCTCGATAGTCAGATGTCAGTGGTACAAGAAGAAACAACGCACTTTGATGTAAAAGATCGTTTGGCTGTTTTACAGGAACTGAATGAAACAAGAAAATCATTAAGCAACATAAAGTTAAAGCAACAGCCAAGTACCACTGACGAGGCACCACCCGCAACAGCCCCAGCAAGGCCTGTCTGGATTCCAAAGATTGGGGATCTAGTCAGAGAAAAGATTGCGGTTAAGAAGGAATTTGGGCCTTCTTACAGAAAAGCAGTACCTGTCTTAGCAGTCACCGGAACAAGATCAGTTGTGCTACCGCCCTTGCTGGTAAAAAGGAGAACAGAGTCGTGTCTATCGACCTGGTAAAACCACAAGCATGTGGCCTATAATCAACAGTAGGCCCAGTGGACTCCCAAGAAACAACAGAATACCCAAACTTGCAACAATCCAAGAGGTTCAAACTGAAAGACTAATCACATTCGATCAGCCTGCAGTGCACAATGAAGGACTATGCAATAATGCCATGGAACTCGTGCCTCTTGAAACACAGATTGAAACAGTTCGTCAAGAAACAACACCAGTCTACAATGATGTGGCATCAGAAAGTGCTACCGAGAGACAGATTGAAAGAACAATCCCATCAATTGACAGAACTGCCTCTGGTTATTTCATCAACTTCGACAACTTCTCTGAAGATCAAAATGACCCCGAAGTGATGCCAGAAACAAAAAAGTATTCTAAAGAAAATACAACAGGACTCCTTCAACAAATCAAAGAACTATATCTGGATTCACCGTTGATTGAGCATTGGATTATCTCAGGGGTATTCATACTCCTACTATGCCTAATTTTAGTTTTAATTTTAGGAAAGTTCATTACAATTGAATGGACACAGCAAGTCAGAACATCAACCTAGTCCTGAAACCACACAGATCGTCCCACGTGAAGAAAAGAGAACTGTCAACAGTAAATGTCACAGCAATTCCAATACCTGGTGGGGTAGTATGGGAGAAAACAGACTATGAGATCTATGGTCCGGTCGAAATCCTGAAGTATCCTCATCAACTAAAGGTTTCCTTAAGTGACTTTGTGACACCAAGTACATTCTCTGATGATTGGGACTTTAACAGTATTAATGACATGATGTCTGATTTAGTAATGTCAGCTAGATTCACAGATCATGATTATTTACAAGGTTCATCTAGTTATGAGCAGTTATTCTGTTACACCCACTATGGGGATCATTACTTGCATAAATCTGCACAGCCTAGAAATGTTTTTATGCATAATCAATGGGAAAATTGTTCTACACCACCTAAAAGCAGTTCTAAAGCATTTTTTGAGAAATTCAAATACTTCTCAGGGTTTAACACCAGTGATGCAGAAACGTTTTATTATAAACTGTTAGATAAAACAGGAATGAAAACAATGCTGACAAATTCTAAATTGATATATTCAGAAGCATTTTATGACAAAATGATGACATTTGGTTTTGATTATTGGAAAAATAATATTGAAACGAAAACAATTTGGGGTACAAAAGATTGGCAGGTGCAAGGCATAGAAGCACTATTTAGAACCTGCATGATACCAGAACAAATGTTATTTTTAAATGACACAATACACCAAACATCTTGTCTTGGCCTAGCTAAGATCAAAGACCTTAAAACACGGTCTATACCAAAGCCACTACCAGAAAATGCAACCGCTTATAATGAGTTAGACGTGTCACAAATTTTAAATTTCAACAGAACACATCCTGATTGGAAAAAGTGGTTAATCTGGCCTACAGACACAAATAGCTGTCAAGATAGGTTCCTGAATAAAACACAGGGGTTAAAAATGACCAGATTAGACCCAAGATACTCCCAGAGACAACATCCAGGGATTATAACAACATACAGTGTAGGGAAACTCTGCCTAGAATGGCTAACTATATCCACACTGGCTGAAATTAAGCAACACTTGTCTTTATTAAAAGATGGTGCTGATTTGCGCGATTTCATTCTTGGACCACGCAAACAGCGTCAAAAGCGTTTCATAGCGACCAGTATCTATGCTGCTTACAACAAGGCTTGGAAAGTAAAGCAAATTGAAACTGCTGAAAAAATACGAGAAATTGATCGTATTAATTTGAAGAAATCACTTTCTGTGGTAGACAATGGGTTAACGACTCTGTCTTCCAGAATATATTCGTTGGACAATATTGTATCCTCTGCCTTTGATGTGATAGACAGAGATTTGCTAATGTTACAACATGGCCAATCTCAATTACGCTCTATTATAGAATTAGGCTGGACGCTGCAAAATCTTCGTTCAGGCTATGTGCCTTGGCGTTTAATCAACACAACGTCATTATTTTCCAGTTTTAACCTTACTGATAAACAGATCAGTTTGGCACAGAAAGGAGCAGACTATACAATCCTGAGCATCGAAAAACTCGAGAGATTACCATTGACAATGTCAGAGAGTCCTGTCATTGAATGGATAATACACGGAATTATCACAATTCCGATAACAACTTTCCGATTTAAAAAGTGCCTTGAGTACATACCTGCTGGCCAATATGAACAATTGGGTAAAGGATATGTAAAATCCGAATGGAAATTACCATACACTCATTCTTGCTATAGTGACAGCGACAAAAATGTATTTCTTAGTGGTGAAAATTGTAAACATTCACTAAGCGGTATACTTTTGTGTCAGGGTATTAATTTACACGGAGCATGTGATGGAAATTCAAACAACCTTTCATGCCACCAGCTAGTCACACCTGCAACTCAGATAGAGCCCTTCTTTATGCAACTCGCAAACGGGAGTTACATTCTTAGAACGGATCACAGATGTTGTGGCCTGACGCCAGGGAAAAGTTATCTAGTACAAGTTACGTCCATGGTCAAATGTTGTATGCAAGCATTGTTCCCGAGCGGGCCTCCAGACATAGTGACTCCCCTCTGGCCTCGTCTGAATCTCTATTCTATACAAATTGATACATTAAGCAAAATGAAATCTGTACTTTTACAGACAACAGTGCCTATAACGTCATCTAAAGAGACGTATGATCTTCTAGTCGCAAGGACGGCTACTGAGGTTCATGACCTTTTATCAACAAATTGCCCCGTGCATTTCGTAGAAATGTTCAGCCAACTCCTTAACATGTCTAGTGCAACAAGCATCCCAGGCATATTTAAGACAGTCTTTACGGGACTGCTAACACCCTTCCAGGCAATTTTGGGAATCTTTCCTAATTTTGTGCACTCCATTTTTGGCGGCATACCATTATTTTTGGGACTCGTCGCAGGGATTCTATTTTTGACCCTCCTGCTACGTTATGGCAAGCCTCGGCTCAGACATAGCTCCCATGGGAATGGAAGAGACAATCCTAGCAATGCGCTACCGGGACAGGATAACTAACGTCCTCGGATTGGCCAGGCTGAGAGATCTAAACATGACCTGGTTCCTTTCATTCAGACCAATATGGCAAAATTGCATTTTACCTGTGCTACGGTGTATGCTTTGCGGCGATGAATGCGTGTTGGACATCTGTCTTTCACTTCCATCAGCAGTACCAATGGACGTCGATACTTTGCTCAGTCCAATAACGGCTCACGCATTGTGTTGTCCCCAGCGGCTACCAATCCTGATGACGGCATTCGTGGAGACTCCTGTACTACAGCCAAGTGGTAACAGTGGAACGAGTGACAAAAGCAACAGCATCCAGGTACAACGTTCTGTGAGCATTGCTGGTCCTGCCTTCGATGACAGCAATCATTCTCACACCTTCCAAGTTACAGCGCTATCTAATTTGGTTGAACTATCACCTGAATTTGTAGACCAATTCTTTGAGAGCCTGTCTGATACGATGTTCTCACCCACAGAGAAACAATAACTTTTTGAGAAGCTTTCCGACACACAGCGTTCCCATGAACTCTGAATTCGGCCTTCAGTTTTGATCAACAAAAACTGCCAAGAGCTTTGGAAATCTATTTTCTTTAAATTGGACAATTTTTTAAATATTGACCCTTTTTTGGCACGAACAATTCTTTGCTTAACGTAAAAACTATTCTTAGAGAACAGAAGCTTCACACTTCTATTTCTAAACACGTCTAGAGACATAACAACATTACACCAGCCTCCAGCACACATGTTATTACAATGCATTTTTATGTGATGATTTATCTCGCCTTTCTTCTGTCAGAGATACTTCATGTGTAATTCCTTTTGCATAATCGTTCATTGATTTCATATGCAATAATTTTTTGAATGATTACTATGCTTTAAAAAACATACAGTACCTAAATTCCATGTATTACAAGTACGCCTATTTCGAATGCATTTATGTATTTTGGGGTGGGCAATGTTACACATGCATCTAATTGCTTTAGTTTTAGTAATTTTGATGGACATTAACCCGTGGAGTGGGTGTTGCGTGTTTATCTAGGTTCCTGATCGATACTGTGACCTTATGCCCCTATTCGGCTATAAATCCATTTATTCCCTATATTGGCATAACCGTTCAAGTGCGATTTTCTGAAAAGTCATCTCTGGCCTCACACGAACAGAGCCACATTCCAGCATAGTTCCCTCTGCCACTTCCTTTGCGACCAATTAGTGCAATGACAGAGCAGTAGTCACTATCTGATATTCCTAGATAACACTCCGAGTTCTTCAACAAGATAAAAACTCAGCAAACCTGGAAATCCCCGCTTGCTATGTTTTGATTAGTAATAGAACTCTAATGTGCAACTGATAACCATCACTTCCTAGTGACATCTTTAATTGACGTCTTATGTCCAGCAAACTTGCGTCAAACCCGGCACCTGTCAGGTATAAATATTACCAACGTTGCCTTAAGCAATTGCCTGTTGTACGAGCTACTGAAGCCAGCTGCCTGCACGACCCCGTGTTGGTAAATCTAGCACTCTGTCGCTGCAGCCTGCTATCCTGTGGTGGTGAAGCTGCTGATACCATTATCGCCGCTAAAGCGCGACCTATGGTGCAGTACGCTTAAGGAGCTGAACAGCCGTCCCTCTGCGAAGACATCCAGCAGATTCCAGCTGCCCGCGGACGCTGTCCCCCCTCCTTCCTCGACGCGCTGAAGAGCAGCCGCTGCCTTTCTCGTGCAGAGAAATCCAGCTACAGCGTTTCCGGTTTACCCTCGCAGGTGACTGGGATATCGAGAGAGACCCCTGAAGGAGATACCAATCCTCCATCATTCTATTCAGAGGTGTGGTGTTGACTAAACCCTTAGACGAGAATTCTTGAAACAAACCTTGGCAAAACCAACTTAACTCAAAGCTACTTACTTACTCCCCTTTCACGTGTTAGGCTTAGGTCAGGCACACTGGGGTAGGCTTAGTTAGAAGCACCAGTTGAGTATGTTAGCCTAATGTATATATGACTGTATATATGTTTTATTACTTTTAAACCATTGTATGGCTAAGAAACCATATCAATGCTTTTACAGTTCTATTTCGCAATACTTATCTTACTGTACGTACTTTTTATAATAACAATTATTGCAATTGTGGCAATACATTTCTCTTGCACGAGAAGAAAGACTGTTCAATAAATGTTACCCTTTATTGACAAACGCCCGTCTCTCTATTCTCTACATCTCGTGAAAGTAAACTGCACCACACTGACTGAGTGAAATACATGTCTATTGTTTCACACGACCCTAGAGATTGACTCTTGATCTGAGGAGCAAAGTTGTCATGTTGCACGGTTGTTGGAAAGCTGAATCCCTTCTTGTCTGTGCCAAGGAAGCTGATCACTTCCTATGCAGAGAAGAAAGTTTCCAGTGACCTCTGAGCTAGTTGGTAACACAACCCAATTAAGTTTAGCATAGTCAGTGGAGGCCTGGAATATCCGCAGTTCCACGTCGATACTACTGTTTATGTTATTCCAATGCGCAGGGCCTAGTGGGAAACTAGGAACTACACTACAAAGAAGCCCATGTTTGGGTGAAAAGCGTTGGCTGGTTTCGTCATCTGCGTACCTTGCATAGCAGAAAATAAAAGATGAAAAAAAACAACTTCTGAATATGTTGTGTCATTGAATGCTTACACTTTTTTCTGTCCTTTATATGTTGCCTCTCATCCAAAGTAGCTACTGATCACCTTTTAACAGCTTTTTGCTGTAGTTGTGTTTTAAACTGGTACTAATGAGATGAAACTTTTTTCAGACAGTGTTAGAATGTAAACCATGACAAAATACTAGCATTTATACTGTATAATTTAGTTAAGCCTGATGAATAATTTTGTCCTTCTTCATTGAATAATCCCAGTGGTCTTATTATACTATTATTCTGAGCAGAGTGGATGATGCCAATCCTTGCTTTTTGTTTAACCACTACCTACCTTGTTCAGCGATTGAATCGTACACAGGCTCCAGCAGTGAAGCTTGCCCTTTCCTTTCCATGATACTCTTACACTTGAGCTGCCCTTGACTCTCTTCGTTGACTCCAGGTAGCCAAGGAAATTCTGGTTAAATTGCTGTGCATAGTGCATTGAGTTTTCCATTTCATTGGACCTTATCAACTTTGCCGTAAATTACGTTATACCCCGCCTAGATCTTTATGCTCAACTAATGTTAATCTCCTAAAAAGTTCCAAAATTTAACCCGTTCTGTGCTCATGACGGAGCCGCTCCGTCATGAGCCTCGGTTGAGCTGTGCTCATGACGGAGCGGTTCCGTCATGGCCCGCTCGGCGTGCCTGCGCGGCGCGAATTTCGCTCCTGCGCTGAGCGTTCCATGGAGCGGGCGCGTTCGTGACGGAACCGCTCCTTCACGAGCACAGCTAAACCGCGGCTCGTGACGGAGCGGCTCTGTCACGAGCATGCGAGCGCTGCTCGACCCCCCGCCCCCTTAGGGCTGCGGCGGAATTTCCGCCGCAGCGAAGGGGTTAAGGAAGCTTGCATAGGTGGCAGAGCTTCTTTGTGCATGGTGACATTCTCGGGATTAGTCTGTCGTTCTCAGTCTGTTCCATCAGCAACCTCTATTCTTTCAGGAAAGCTTTGAAAACCTTGCTCTGTAATCATTAAGCTTTTGCACGTGTCTGGAGTTGGTCTCTGATAGCTAGCACCAAGATGCCTTCCCAGGTGAGAGTTTGCTCTTCATAAGTATTTTAATACTAATAGTAATAGTACTGCTCTTACTTCTTGGGCTCTAAACTGATAAGATAATATACTGGGATAATTCACTTCCTGCGGAGATGTTCCTACAATCTGTGGCTTCACAAGTTTAGATCTTGCTACCCAGCCTACCATTTCTTTAAAAAAAGAAAAAGAAAGGGTAGAGGAACTACGTCAGCAAGCAAGATGGCTGCTTAGGCTCCCGACTCCGTCGACCCTCGTAACCCGCCGCGATATCCTGCATGTTATCCTGACTTAACGCCTAGTCTCTGTGTGCATGAACTGTCCCGTACTCCGATGGTGAAATCCGGAAACTTTTATCGGCTTGTTTGACGGAGTTACATCGAGTTTAAGTTTGCGGCCTGCTCCAGCGGTGAAGCCGGGGCCTGGAATACATTCACAGCCGGGCTGTAGTGCACAACATCTGCCAGGAGACTCAGGCTGGGCCCTGTCGACCGAAGTGGAGGCTTTGTTTCAGCCCGGATTTGGTGGCGATAATTTTCATTGCTCAGTATCGACGGAGGAGTGAGTCTGCATACTGCTGGCTGCGGGTGGGGGCCCCCGTCCCGCGGACCCGGTTTGCGCCCGCCGGGGTTCGGTGGTTCGGGGTCACTGGCCTGCGGCCTTAACTGGGTTGACCGTGGTTGCGAACAAAGACTGGTCACCCTTCGCATTTGTACGTTCAAGATCCTGTCTATCCCCCGTGGGTGCCGGAATCACCCGGGGAGGTGATAGTAGTGATTGATATCGAGCGCGAGATTATGGATCGAAAGGTTCATGAGCCATCGCTGAGGTTAATACTGGCAGAACTTTGGGCATTCCGCTCACATGTGGATACTTTGTTGAGCAAATTGGACACGCGCCTATCTGAAATGCTCCTGGTGGAACCGGGCCCGGCCTTATTGTAGAAACGGGACTCTGCAGCCATTCAAAACGCAGCCATTTAAACTCCATGCGAGGACCTCGTGAAGAAATGAGTACTGGAACCATCGGATGGTGCCCTGGTGGACGGTGTTATCAAGGATGGCATGGTATTACTGAACTTTCCACCACTACCGGCTTTGGAGATATCGTCAGGCGTTCCCCTTCCGGAGACTTTTGTCTGTGACTCTCCGTCTATTTTGTGGTCATCTTCTCCTTTCCTGGCGACGCTACGACTCCTGCTCAAGACACATTGGGACTGTTCATCTCGGAGGGAGAGTTCGTCTGCATCTACGGTTCCTGAGGACTCACTGCCTGCTGGTAGCCATGGGCTGATTTCTGCTGACTCTTTTCTTCTTTATTGCTTCTTTGTGTGCCTCTGGGTCTTGCTGGAAGGGGTTTGTGTTTTCGTTCGGAAGGGCCAAGGTTAAGATCTGTTGGATCGGGATGGGTTGGCATGGCTTTTACAAGTGTTGGACCTGCAACTGTTTGCTCCAAGAGGCTGGGAGGTGTCTCACGGTACCCTCTAATTTCTCTACATTGCTGTCATAAGTTTGTCTTTTAGTGATAGGGGGTGGCTGTTTCAGGCGAGGGGTCTAAAGGGGCTGGGAGCCCACATGGATATGCCCTCCTCCGCTCTTCTTTTTCCTACCTTTGGGGTTTTAGTTGTTAGGGGCGACAGGCACGCTGCTAGTGGGGTCAGGCTGTAGCCATTTGCAGGGGTGCAGGGTGGGGGGCTGGAGGTTTTTTATTTTTATTTTGCCTTTTTTATTTTCTATGGCCTTCCTTCCTTCTCTTTCTTTCTTGTAGGGTCAGTATAGCTACGAATCATTTGGATTCTTACCGTATGCTTGTACTTCGTGCTTTTGCTTTTATGATATCCTGATTAATGGGCGGGCAGGCCTCGAGTATTGGCGCAACATGGAAATGTATATTGTGTGTTCTTTTGTACCGACCTATATGCTCTGGCGCCAAATCTCCATTATATTATGTATATCCTGTTTTTTACCCTGCCCCCCGCTTCTCCTGTTTGATTGTATGGTACCTGATCTTCTCTTATATAATATAAAATGAAACCTCTGTCTTATCCTGAAATCCAGCTATGCATTCCAATACAAGCTTTACTCTGAATCGCTGCCGGACCTTTGGGTTGTCGGCTGATGAGCTGTGTCGTATTGTGATAACAACAAATTTTAATTTGTCTAGCGGCCGGCCCCCACGATTGAAGGCCCATGCTTGTATTTCTACTGAATGCTAAAATAAAGGTTTTCAAAAAAAAAAATTGCGAGAGGGTGTAGGAAGTCTGCCTTTTCTGCTTGGTCACCGTAGTTTTTTTGTATTTTTCTGGAAACTATTTTCCTGGTTTTTGAACTCTTTATACTTTACTCCTACTAAGCAGCAGTAAAGTTCCTGTGCTCCTCCTTTAAACATAGTTACATTGGCTCATTCCTAATGGGCACAATTAACTTGCATATATGTTTTTACCATATGGTCTGAATCTAGGGCCTGGAAGATTAATGTCACTTGTGCACTGGAGCACCTAGTCTGTGATCCATAATGTGGGTCTACAGAACACGGCTTCAGGGCTACCTGTAACCTGACAGCGGTGCTATTAAAAATAATCACTTTTTGACCGACAAGTGCCTACCTTTTAAATATGAAAGGGTAACCTCTATGTAGGTCTTTCAGGCCTCAAGGTAGGGTGCATAGTATTTTGAGAGAGAGATACATAAAATATGCATGTCTGACAACAAAAAAGTAGTTTAGAAACTATCCATAAAATTACAAGTCAAGTTGTCTACCTCAGAACGTGTACTCGTCTTACAGTATTGTATTGTATTGTAATGTAATTGCATTTATATAGCGCTTACTACCCCTGACGAGGCGTCAAAGCGCTTTTTCGGCAAGTAGCACGCTACTCCGGTACCCAGAGAGGATTAGTGTTGAATTAGTATAGTGAAACATGCAAGTACATTTTAGGTTGTAGTTAGGACCTATTATCCATAGGAAATCCGCAACATTCTATTGGCAATAACTTTGGCGCTGATTGATGAATCTTCTCAAAATTTTCAAAACTTTTGGCCAGCTCCGGTCCGCTCCTATCCTGAAAGTCTCTGGATGATTCGTCAAGCGGGGGTAGAGAAAAAAGGGGGGTCCCAAAACGTGTTTCCCCATGCAATTTACCATAGGACCTTTCGCCACAGCTACAGTCCGAACTGCTGAACGGAATGACTCCACATTTGGCAAAGAGGTATTCCTCAGTTCAGACTCGTGCCTTTTGCTTAAATTGTGTCAATGTGTTCAGTAGTTACTGAGAAAATTACAGTTAAAAGTACATATATCTATGGCCGCGGTGGATGCACGCATCCTGCGTGCAACCTGAGCGCACCCTCCTGATCACGCTCTGAATGCTAATTGGCTGTCAAGTGGTTGTCAACATTCAAAACTAGGAACTGTTGGCAGCCCTTTTGTACCTCGGTAGAAGCGAGGCGGAAGAAGTCTGTGGAATATGTGTGCAAAATGTATAAAGGGGACAGGGTAGAAATACCCTGACCCTGAAGGGGGTTACCTGTGGTACCCCCCTTCATTTGCATAAACAAAGCGGCAGGCACCGCGCGGTGCCTGCGCTTTGTCTATGCAAATGCTTTAATGCATTTTTAGCATTGTGGCGGGCGGTGCTGAGAGCACCGCCCGCCACAATGCTAAAAATGCAGGATGTGCCCGCCACTGTGGAGGGCACATCCTAATACCACCAACGGGAATCCCGCCCTTATGGCGGGTGGTCCCAATCCCCGCTAGGATGATGGGCGGACGAAGTCCACCCGTCATCCCAATAGCCCCCATGATTTGGATTCGGAAAGAGAGAGCTGGGAAACCTGCTCTCTCTTTCTAAATCCAAACCAGATTGTTTTTCCACACTGGGAGCTACATGTTAGCAGCTCCCCAGGTGGATAAGCAATGCCGGCTCCCGAAGGACGCGGGGAGCTGGCTGGGACCGTGGGGGTGTTTGGGCTCTCCCCACTGTCCCCAACGTTTTTTATAAGCCGAGGGGGATGGGGTCCCCGAGGATAATAAAAATTTGTGATAGGGGATATTTCTTTGTTTACCGTAAAATTAGGAGTCGCGCACCCAGCGCGGCGCTCAGTGTGGCCCCCTGGTGTGCACGAAATGGATGCACGTCTTCTAACCCGTAGGGTGCATGACTCCAGCGCGTCTGGTGCACGACTTGTACGGGTTGGCTGCACAACTTTGGCGCGTTTGGTGCGCGACTCCAAGCCAAAGAACAAATAATATTTTTCAGATATACATCAAGCTTATGTGTTTAGTTCTTAGGTGGCTCTAAAAAGAGCCCTTGTGTTTATTGAGAGATTTTAGAACCTACAAGTAAGTACCGATGCAGAGTCTAAAGTTTATGAGGAAGACTCTGTTTCCCTCATTAGTAAAATGTACACCATCCCCCCTATAGATGCCATCCATATTGAAACGCAGATTGTTGTGGTAAATGGACCCCATTCTATAGTCTCAGAGAAAAGCAGAAACAGATGTATTCACCTGTTTCCTAGCTTTCTCAATCTGTGGACAAAATTGATTAGACCAGTTCCATTTCTGCCTTTGGCATATGTTAGAATAGACAAAGGTAGTTTGGGGAAAAGTGACATCAATTCTATAAAGGTGTCCTTCATAAGCATTTCCAGACCTACCCCATTCAAAGTGCCTAGGTCATTGCCACCACAGTGCACAATTATGAGGTCAGGGTGTTGGAGATGCAGAACTATTTAACCAATTGCATCAATTGGTGCCACTTTAACCTTCTCTGTCCAATCCATTTAATGTCTACATTTGGTAAACCTAGGTCTTTGTGAATTCCTTTGTTTTCTGCATACCTTTGGCTCCTGAACATATAGCTTTGTCCCACAATCCACACTCTAAGCATCTTGAAGGGAGGTCTGGATGCACTCAGATGGTGTCTGTAAATGAAATGGCAGTTTGAAAAGTAAGATTTTTTTAAATGTGGATAAGATGCAGTTTTGAAAAAAGAAAAGAAATGATTGGTTGTTTGAGAACATTCTACACTGAAAACTAGGGTGCAGGTTTCTGGTTTTTAAAAGCATGATTCTTATTGGTTAACACAATCTGATTGAAAGGAACATTACATAGGATAAGCTGATATGTTGAAAAGTCAAGCACACTTGCTGTTTTGATTAGCAACATTGTGTGATGAACTTTTGACCTGTGTGCTCAGTTAAGTATTCCATTAACTATTTCTATGGTAACAGACAGAAGGCAGATTGGGGGTAGGGTTCATATTTATGTCATTTCGAAAGGGTTGAAATGTGTAACCAATAGAAATGTGTGTTTGCTTTTGAATTAATGTGGGAAGCAATGTGATTTGATGATTACATGTATATGTGTGAAAAATGAGAGGGGAACGTTGACATTCTTTGGTTTTGCTGACAGGTGTACAGAACAGAGATTCTGTATAAGAAAATCTGGTGTGTTACTGTCATACTTCTTAATCTACAAAACAATTTGAAAGGTGAGTTATTAATTTGTATGGGGATGTATGTGGTGCATTTTGATTTTAATCAGACTAATGTGTTTCTCCTGTGTGAGGACGCGCCTGCCACACAGGCTACGGACCCCCAGACGGATCAGTTTCCCCCTTACCTTTCTCCGTCTCTATGTCTGTATTTACAGACCTTCCCGGAGTACTGTCTCTTTGAGACCCCGGAACTACAGGGTCAAGTGGCGGAGTCACGTGGGTACGAGGAGGCCAAAAGCGACGGCGCGGAAGAAGGACAGCGTTCCCCAGGACCGGAAGAGGAAACCAGCGTAGAAGAGGAGACCCGAGTTAGGACCTTCCTTGTGCTGCCAAGGGACGTGGGGAAAACCAGAGCAGAAGACGCCGAGGGGATTAGCGGACAGCGGGAACACCCCAACGGGGCAGGAGCTACAGGAGGAACAGACAGGCAGCCAGACCCCACCTGGCACCGCCAAGATGCCAGCCACGGCCTCGGAAGGTCGTGGCTCACAAAGGTACGGGGACGCTGGGCGCTTCCGTGGGGCCGCACAAGCGAGCAGAGCAGAGAAGGTGGTGATGGGGGAGAAAGTGGTAGCGCCTAATGAAGCGGAGTTTACTACCGGCATAAACCACACAACACACTGGTGACGGTTACAGTGCACTGGCTCCTCCCTCACTATCTACACCTCCCTGGCTTCCCGCAACACACCCCCCAAACCTAGAATCCTGTCCTTACAACCTGTTTTTTTTGTTTTCTTTTCCCATCCATGTATTGAGTCACCGGCAAGACTCTGGAGCTTGGCAGGAACCTTCCAAGAGAACCCCAGCTGAAAGACTACAGAAGGAACAAGATTACTACAGTTCCCACAATTCTTTTGTGTCAACCTTTAATAAACCCAAAACTAGTGAACCCTTATAACTTTGTCCTGGTCTGCTTCTCCACCGCGCCACATCCTGCTAAAGTGCAGGAACTACTTTTTTTTGTAGAATCTTATTGTGAGTGTGTGCATTTAGAAACCATTCTTAGATTATCATTTGTATATTTCATGTGTTTGCAGACAGATAACTGTGCTGTTCCCATGTTTTGGTAGAATTAGAAACTACTCATTTTTTATGTATTTGCAAAATGAGTCAAGTTTCTACATTAAAAATCCAGAGGATTACCAGATCTCTCAGAGGAAAAATGATATTGAATCATTCCTTTTCATGCAACATTACTGAGAGGATTACACACTTCACTATAAGCCCTGAAGAAGTCTCTAGAAAAAGAGACGAAACGCGTTGGCTATGGCTATGTGTTGGATGATTTTATCGAAAGGAAGAATTCTCTTAGTCGGAATAATAAAGAAAGAAAAAGATTTGAAAAAAGATCATCGACTGCATTTGGATCATTTCTTATGTGCTCACGTTGTATACATGTTGAAATATAATTTTGTATAAGAACTTGTATCTAACAGTACTGATCAGGAGTTAGTGTGCTGAAACCATTCTTTGTTGTGCCATTATCTTTATACTCCATTTATAAGAAATACTGTTATTTGTCTAGGATCACACTGTGAGTCAGTGTCCATTTGGGAACATTGAGAGAGAATGATTTGGTTGGTTGATGTGTTTGCAGACATATAAGTACATGTACTCTTGCAGTGACACTGATAGAGCGCGCAGGTCACCCGGCTAGGATAATTTTACTAAATACTCACCTGGGCCCATAAATTTCATTAAACATACGTCAATATTTACCTTGGGTAACTCACGCTCTACTATCAGAATATTTTGAGATTCTCTATACTACACTGATTCCCATATCTACAACCTAACAATGAAAATACTAGGAACCTAATCACCTAGGATCAGGGAGTCAAGTATTAAGCTAGGTATCTAAGACCATTTAATAACATTTGTTAAATGAATGAAATGACCACAGACTCTGGGAAGGTTCAAAGCTTTATCTAATCATCATCATTATAAGTCATGAGCAGAAAGTTAAATGTGATAAGGCTATCAATAACTAAAATCAGAAACAATATGTAGCTATGAATAAGACAGAGTATGCTTAGCATCTAGAACTTTAAACTGAAGGATAGGTAAAAACAAGGAACATGCTATATTTAGATAACAACCTCTCGCAACCTGATTAAAGGAGGGTAAAGAAAGTGAACATGCTATATTCAACAAGTCTTTAGAGCAGTCAAAGAAACTTTATTGAAATTCGAGATTTAATTTAGCTCAACTACTAAAGGGTAGGTAAGATTGGAACATACTATTCAATTCAGCGTATCTCCTAGAGGGAGGGTAAGATTAGGAACATATACTTAAGATAGAAACAATTTAGCATTAACTAAAGGAAGGTAAAAAGTGGAACATGCTAATAGACGAGTAATGCATGAAAATCTTATATATAAAGGATAGGGGAGAAAAGGAACATATGCAATTATGCTTTGCAATATTTGAGAATTAGACATGAAAATATAGATAATCAATCACCCACACAGACTTTATATTTACCTAAGATAGAATGAAGACCAACCCTGACCACGGGTCAGATTGGAAAAGACGGGAAAGGACCCTCAAGGACTTAGGTGCCAGTAGGCGAGCAGCTACAGCTCATGGACAGTCAGGACAGGATAACCCCAGAATTTGGATCAGGACCGGGTTCACCAAAGGGTACGATCAACACCCGCAGCTTCGGTTGCAACGCCTGCGCTACTCCCTCTCTGCAAGGAATCTGCCAATAACCCCGATTGGGTTCTCAAACCTCCCAGCAAAGTGCTTCCCCAGCATTTCTGAGTCTGCATAAACCCCAAATGGGTTTCTCGAACCTCCCAACAGAGTGCTTGCAGCTCTCTGAGTTCAGTCACCTATAGAGTGCGTTGGGTCAGTGACAAGTCAGCTATTCGGACAAGTCGTACAATTTTTCTAGCTAAACCTACGCTAGTTATACTGTTTTTCGGGTCAGTGTACCACCTCCCAATGTTGCAAGTGTAAGGATCCCCAATTTTGATTGGACAAAGGAGGAGGTTAAGTCATCACACCACCTAAATTTTAGACTTTCTCAGGCTTAATATTCAATCTCTGTACCCACCCCTTATTTTCTATCTTCCCATGACATATGTTTTTCGGTGAACAATAGTGAATACAATATTCATGTACAATTGTATCAAATGTTGTACAGTTCAGCTTCGTTCAGCTAGGTCGCAGGTCGGTTCCCAGGAGCATCTTGGCTGTGGCTGCCAGCTGGCTGCGTTCCACTGCTGCAGATTTTGTCTCTCCGCATCCAGACCTGCGCAGTAGGGACTTCCAATACGGAGTAATAAGCACCTCCCAGGCCCAAAAGGATACGAAACATGAAAAGCAAAAGAAAACAATTTAGAACATAGAAATAAATGATTACACTGTATGCCATGAATCATTGTACTGCACCCATTACTGTAATATAAACTATAGCATTATGGTTTAGGCAGAACAGACAGCTTTGTGAAAGCGGCAATGCAAGCTTAAAGCATGTGAGAACACAGAGTGGGCATGTTAGCTGTATTGCGCATGAGCAAACACTTTCTCACCAGAACTGCGAGTACGTCACATCACATGGGTATGACCGACGCATGTGCAGTCTAAATTCCCGTGTAGCGGCGGCCATCTTTAGAATGCAAGCGTATTACGGTTAATAGACACATAGGCAAGCGTCACTCGGACACCCAAATGTCATTCAAGGGGCAAATTAGTGAGACAAATAGGTTGATTATTTAATTAGGGTTATTCGAGCTTCATGATTACAAGCAAGTCGCTTAATGTGCGAATCCTTGCTCCATCAATCCCCTCTTTGATGATATTTACTATCATCACTATTAATGGAACCAGATGCCAACATTTCACATTTCACCCATTTCAATCTCTTCAAACTTTCTATTCAGCCTTTTTTCTGCGTCTTTATTAGGATGAGAATTTTTCATCCTTTTATAAATCTGATTATTCATTTCTTCTAGTTCAAGCTCGTCAACATTACGTTTCATTCCTCTCCTATTGACTGTATATTTCTTTTTGTGTTTTCGACATTTGCAGCAAATTATTATAGTGTACACTAATAAACCTATTCCCGCTATTGGCATCAGTATTTTACTCACAAGACATTTACCTAGGTTAGTAAACCAATTACCTACAGAGGAGAGACCATCAGTTAGTCTCTTCCAGGCACTATCAACCTCCAGTGGTTTGAGCTCTTTTTCCATATTAGCTATGTTTCTCACATATTTCTTAATTTCAACACTTTTGTCTGGAATATGCGTGCAACAATATTGCGCTTTCAACATTCTACAGACTCCGCCCTCTTTTGCCAATAATGTGTCAAGAGCAAGTCGATTTTGTAAAACCATAGATCTGATCGCAACCAATTCGGTATTGACCATTAGGAAACCTCAAGCAGTGTCAGTTGATAACCGATCTACTACTGTTGACAATTTGCAGATTCTGTGTGTATTCAGAGCCACTACCACTGTTGGTATCAATGCACTAAATATATCACCTATTATTTCTCCTACACTTTCTCTTTTACTATGCACTAATCCATTAGTGTTGTCATTGCTTCCAGAGACTTCATTCACATGGTATATTTTTGGGAAGACAATTCCAAAATAACTGCTTCCATACCAGTGATCTGGCAATTTGAAATAAGCCTTGTTTCCACATATATAATAAATTCCGGGAAACACAGGTTCCGACCCATTTTTGAAACCCCAACCTCCAATTACCTTGTAATTGTGTTCACATTCAATGGAACCAATGAAAATGTTATCATAGTAACTAGTCTTTTCTCTGTGAAGACAAAGTTTCCCCTTCTTTTCGAAATCCAGCAACAAAGCAGCATTTGCTCCACCATTTGAGGTGCTCCCTATGTTTTCAGCCCATTTAGGAGTTTTCTGTCTTTTGTCATTTGCCTTTCTTTGGAAACTTTCTCTTCTTTTCTCTGCCATATTTAGTAACATTTTCTCGTGTTCATGTAATGAACATGTTAAGTTATCTCTATGTGCTTCACTTAAATCTATTGTACCTATAGTTAGAAAGTATTCTCCCATATAACGTGTTACATCACTCTTAGTATGTACAGGATTCAGATTTCCACGTATAGGAAGTTCAGAAAATATCACATCTGAGTTAGAATAATAATACTGTAAAGGTCCCCTCTTATAAAATAAACTAGCTAAAATGCTACAGGAAATTCCATATGTTAGTGGCAAGTGATGGTAGGTCACACCCTCAGCTACTTAAGTAGGTAGCTTCATACAGACGTATCAGTCTTCTATTCCAATTGCTTCTACATAGTGTACTAATAGGTTTGCAAATACATTTAAATGAGTCCTATTCTTGATTCTATGATAATGTAGTCCTTCCTCGTCTGGTGCATCTAAGTCAATTCTAGTCTGTCTAAGGCTAAGTGCTTTCTCTCGTGTCTCTACTCTTTGTGGTGTATCTTTCGTTTGCAGCTCTTCTGTGTCCTTGGTCACTGATTTAGTAGGGTACAAATTAGTGTCTTTACTCATCATGTAAGGAATAGTTATTGTTAGTCCTATCCATAATATAAGTACTAATGCTACACTACATAAAAATACTTTACAGCATGTTTTGCAACAATTTTGCCTCGGTCTTCCATTCGCTGTGGAATCAGACATTTTGGCTCAAAAGAAGCTTCAACCGCTCTTTGTAACTTTGCACAGGTTGCTTACACAGGGCAACTTTCAGGTTGGTTTCACTTCTTCATCAGTCTGGTCAGTGATCAATTCTTCATCACTTTCATCACTTATTTCAAGGTTTTCAAAGTCTTCCAACACCAAATAAGTCCATTCAGGACTTTGATACTTGTTATTTAGTCTTTTGATTCAGGCACTTCTTCTTTTAGGTTTTGTCCCAGACTGATCAGTTTTACCGGAGTCTTGATTTTCATGCTCAAGTTCTTCATCGATAGTCTTTAATCTCAGTCTCAGTCTTTTGACAGATCTAGGTACTTTATCACCTTACTGAATCTTTTAACTGGCACTGTAATCTGGCTTTCTTCAAGTGCTCTTTTATTCTCGTTGAGTTGTGTCACATCTACTTCATTTTCTTCTTTTTCCTTTCCTATCTAACTAGTTCCAGGTCTTATTTCAGCTTCTTCTGCCTGGTTGCTAAGCTGGCCTTGTTCAGGTATATGCTGGATTTGGCTTTATTTTGTTTCAATTTCTTCTTCCTGAACACATTTGTCTACTTCTATCTGGTCCTGTTCAAGCACTTCGAACTTTTGCTTTTCTTCCGCTTGAGCTTCTGTTCTAATTTCTATCTGTCCCTTTTCAGGCTCTGGAGTTCTTGGAGGAGTGTCAATAATCTGTTCTTTCCCTATCTGGTCTTCCTCATCATCAGATTTGATTTGGATTTCGATGATCTGATTATCTTCTTCTATCCCTGTATCATCCTTACTATCCCACTCTCTATCTAAGTAGGTTTGTGTTCTTGTTCTTATTGGATCTAGAGTCAGGTCGATTACTGGGACCCAATCATCTTGACTGGAGCTTGGTTGTTCTTCTTCAGCTACTTCAGGACCAATTTCAGGAGACCCCTCAGCTGCACAACCTTCAGCCTCAGTTTCTTCAGGTTCAGTCACTTTCTTCGTATGGCTGGCATGGATCCACCGTGGCACACCTGCACACTTCACAGCTGTTGTGGTAACCAGGATTACTTGTCTTGCTTTCCCCCACTTCGGAGCAAGGCAACTCTTCCAAGTATGTTTTTTATTACGACCCAATCACCTGGGTTCAAGTCATGTGCTGGAGTTGTTGGCCTGGCGATGGTGTCTTCCCCAATCTGGTGAGAGATAGAACGCACTTGGTCACCCAATTGCTTGCAGTATTCCAGTACCAATAGTCAGATATGCTTATCAGTTTGTATCCTGGCACCCATGCTTGCCGCATTGCTCTTCCCATCAGTATCTCATGTGGACTCAAGCCTGTGTTCCGGTCTGGAATACCTCTGAGTCCCATCAAGACAAGTGGCAAAGCATCTGGCCATTTCTATTTGAGTGGATTCACACATGTTTCCCAATCTTGATTTGATTGTGCCATTCAGTTGTTCTACTACTCCAGAAGCCTCTGGGCGATATGCACAATGCAGTTTCTGCGTAATTTTGAATGCTTCACAGATTTGTCTTATTACTTCACTATGGAAATGCCCACCTCTGTCTGATTCAATTATGACTGGAAAACCGTACCTTGGTATCAGTTCGCTAAGTAAAAATTTGGCTACAGTGATGCTATTGTTTCTGCGAGCAGGGTAAGCCTCTACCCACTTTGAAAATAGGCAGACAATGACGAGGACGTACTTCATTTCTCGACAGGGGGGTAACTGAATAAAGTCGAGTTGTAATCGTATGAATGGGCCTTCTGCCTTCCCAATCTTTCCTGGCAAAACTACAGTTTTCTTTCCTGGATTGAATTGTTGACAGACTAGGCACCTCTGGCAAAGTGCCTCTGCTATGTTTCTGAATTTTTAATTAAACCATGTTTGCCTGAAGATGCGTATCATGGCGTCTCTCCCTAAATGTGTGTCTCCATGTATCAATCTAGCCATAGGAGCAAGCAAGCAGACTGGCAACACAGGTATATCATCAAGGTAAACAATGACACCATCCTCATTCCTTCTTCGACAACCACATTTTCTCCATCTTTCCTTTTCTTTTGGTTCTGCTGCATTCTGCAAATCTCTCACTTCTTCCCATGTTTTTATTTCCTCAAACACCATAAGTTGGCAGCTGCTTCCGTTTACCCCCATCTTTGTATTAATTGCTATTTTGTATTTGGCACAATGTTGGGCCAGTTGGTCAGCATATCCATTACCTGCTGTCACTTTGTATTCGCCAGATTTGTGAGCAGCACACTTGACCACTGCCAATTCTTTTGGTAACTGGATTGCTTCCAGTAATTCTTGCACAAAATTTCCATTTCTGATAGGAGTACCTGAAGAAGTCAGAAACTCTCTTTGCAGCCACAATTGGCCAAAGTCATGCACAACCCCATAACCATACTGGCTATCAGTGTATATGGTTATTTTCATGTTCCTCCCAAATTTACAGGCTTTTGCCAATGCAACCAATTCGGCTATTTGTGCAGACTTGACTCCATATAAATAGGATGCTACCACTGGACCTCCTAAAGTGCATACTGCATAAGCAGCACTTAAGCCTCCATCCTCATGTCTCATGCATGAGCCATCTACAAACAGCTCGTAATCTTCATCAGTTAGGGGCACTTCCTTTATATCTGGGCGTGGTTTTGTGCTATACTCAGTCAGATCAAGGCAGTCATGCTCAACTCCTGCTGTGAGTGAATTTGGTAGGAGGGTAGCTGGATTCAAGATATTACATCGGGCAATGGTTACATTTCCTGCACCTACAAGGATTCTTTCATACTTAATCAGCCAACTAGGTGTGAGGTACTGTGTTTTGGTTCTGGTCAACAAGATTACAACTGCATGTGGAACATACACAGTTACAGGAAGTCCCATAATAATGGATTCACTTTTTTCAAGACTCATGCAAGTTGCAGCTACTGCTTTCAGACATCCAGGTAATCCAGCAGCCACTGGATCTAAAGTAGAGGAAAAATACGCTACAGGACGTCTGGTTAAACCATGAATTTGGGTCAGGATTGAAAGTGCACAATTGTCTTGTGTTTCACAAAACAGTGCAAACTCCTTTGAGTAGTTAGGCATTCCTAATGCGGGAGCTGTACACAGACATTCTCGTGATTTCGTAAAAGCTGTCATGCTTTCATCATCCCAATACACTGTGTCTTTTGCTCCTTTCTTTGTCATTATTATCAATGGTCTTGCTAGGACTGCAAATCCCACAATCCACTGCCTACAGTATCCTACAACTCCAAGAAACATTCTGATTTCTTTCTGGGTATTGGGCAGCTCCATGTTTTGAATTATTCTAATCCTTTCTGTGGTAACCTTCCTGATACCTCTCTCTATCTGGTGCCCCAGATATTTCACTGAAGAGGTACAGAACTGTAGTTTGTCTGGTGATACTTTATGTCCCCCTTCACCTAAATGGTTCAGTAAGGCAATGGTGTCAATGACACAGTCTTTCCTGCTTTTAGACGCCACCAAGAGGTCATCAATGTATTGCACCAGGACTGATTCTCTAGGCAATACCAAGGATTCAAGGCATTTTTTCAGAATTTGATTGAAAATCGATGGACTCTCTGTGTACCCCTGAGGGACACGATTACAGACGTAAACATGACTGTTGAATTCAAATGAGAAAATAAATTTGCTGTCTGTATGCAATGGTATCGAAAAGAATGCATGGCACAGATCAATAACAGTAAACCATCCAGCATTCCATGGTATTTGGTACAAAATCACTGCAGGGTTTGGCACAATAGGACAGCAAGGAACAACAATTTTATTAACCTTGCGCAGGTCCTGTACTACCCTGTACCTACCACTTGGTTTCTTTATTCCAATTATGGGTGAATTACAAGGACTGCTCAATACCTCCTGTATGATGTCTGCTTCCAACAACCTTTTTATTTCAACAGTAACCCCTGCCTTTACTTCTGCACCCATTTTATACTGTTTAGTATTCGGGTAAACTGCATCTTCTTTTATGGAAATGTTAATTGGGGCAACATTTGCCATTAGTCCTACATCTTTCCCAGTGAAATCCCATACCTCTGGTTTCACCGTCTGTTGTAGCTCTTCAGGTAAGTCTTGTATTGTCAGTCTTTTAATTTCTGAGTCAAGTCTTATTAGCATCAATTTGTAGATTCCGTCTTCATACGGGGTCTGAATTTTGACGCCATTTGGTGTGCAAAAGATGGAACAGTTCATTTTGCACAGCAAATCTCGTCCTAGTAGGTTCACAGGACTTGAATCACAAACAACGAATCTATGCATCTCTTTGAAATTCTCTATTTTAATTTCCATGGGTTCTGTAACTGGGGTACTAATTAATTTATTAGAAATGCCCACTACTTGGATCGCTTCTCCCGAGAGGGGTAGGTTTGGAACGTCTGCTGTTCTCACAGTAGAATGGGTAGCACCAGTGTCCAACAGAAAGGTGACATCATTTCCTTCAACCGTTTCTTCAATGTATGGTCCTGACTGGTCTACCGGCAGGGAGGTGCCAAGCACGCACTCCTTGTCCTCCCCCTCAGGCACCGTCAGTAGGGTTCATCACAGAAGAATGTATCATTTAACAGAAATTGCAAAGTTGCTGCATTTCTATCCTCCCTTCCTTCCCAAAACTCTGCTTCTTCACCCTGTTGTGCTTTGCTCCTATAGTTTGGTCTAGGTGCACGAGGCTCAAAGTCAAAGGAAATCCCTGGACTAGCAATTCCTTTCTCAATACTACCGCGTCCCATGCATACAGAGAGTCTTAATAGGAAAGAACATTATATATATTACACCAACACTAAGATATGATGTTTACACTCTTTTTATTTTGTATATATACACAGAAAGGATTTTTTTTCCTATACTTCGCCGATTAAAATTTCAGAAAAGCCTTCTGAAAACATTCAATATTAAAAACATATGCAGTGTATCACATTTAGAGCAAATATTCACAATATTTCATTAAGCATAAAAAAACAATTTATAAAAGATATATAAACATAACATATTTATCACTTAAACACATTCCATTGTAAATTCACAGTACATATAAAATCACAATATAACCCCTTCTATATGTAGCTTCAAATGTTCCTACTACACAATATATTGATCCAATAAAGCCTCACAATATTTTCTGACAGGAATTACAGTATCCAAATTTTTGTATATCTGTTATTTCCTAGGGCTCTCATTGGATTCGATTTATCAAAGCGTCGACGCGTTTCGGTGGTATACCACTGGTACAATAACACCTTCTTCAGGACAGGACAATTCAAGGGGGTCACCGTTTTCCAATTTGGGTATCCTTTCTGTATATATAGAAAAATATAAAGATCAGTCAAGAAGAGGATGCTGAGTGTTCCCTTCGTTAACATTGCTATCTATTCTTCTGTCTCGGTACATGCAACATACTGATCGTTCCATTTTCCAATTATATATGGTCTTTTACTATCACCTTCACAGACTAACTATTTTTCATATGTGAGAGCTTTCCTTTCCCTCCGTTACATTTTAGTGTTGGGCTATATATCTAGTGAGACAACCATTCACTACCATCACTCATACTAATCCACTTACTCGTCTTAGTCCGCACAAGGAGTAAATGTTATTCCAACCCGGGAGATGAACTCTTCTCCAGTAGAGCTTTATCTAGGGTATTCACTTTCTGTTAATAGGATTACCCTGTATGGACAATAGAGGATATTCAAAATCTTTTTCTTTATTTCTCATCATTGTCTCAGTTGACATTTTTAAAGGAATTTACCTTTAAATTGAATCTGTGATTCAGGTTGATATTCCTGTCTCACTTCTCTTTCAATCCAGTTGTTTCTTACGATAGACCTGGATATGCAGAAACATATTTTTATTTCTCTTTCTATTGTTTATTACGTAGATTCTCCTATATTTGTGTCACGAGGCAACTGATTCTGTTTTACCTGTTGCTGTGTCTTCCGTGGTCCCTCATTCTGCGCCTGTGGATTTAAATCATTAATTTGCACATTATCATTCTGTACAGCCTTACACTCGTCCCTCCAGTGCCCCATCTTTCCGCACCCGTGTGTACCGACAGGATTTTTGGACCAGATGGGATCAGCCCCTAGGGGCCCCTCTAACCCAGCCGGAACGTAACCATCTCCCTCCTCAGGACCATCTATCCAGGCACCTGGGTACCTACCTGAGGATGGGGAACTCGCAATATACAAGCTCATATTATCAGAAACACCACTAAATCTATAGGGATACTAAGAATACTCACTGATTACTAAGGATATCCATGCCCTACACCACACTCATACCTTATAGTCTCGCGGCCACTCAGACCCAGACTAATCTACCCTGGGGCAGATATGACACACAATCCGGCGTGTCTACACACGTGGGTCTGCAGCCCCAGTGCTCTCATTTACACAAGGTCCGCAATCCGGCAGACCTACACACCCCTCTGTCTTAGGTGCTCTCATTTACACACGGCCCGCAATCCGGCAGGCCTCCACGCTGGTCTCCTCCCCAGCGCTCTCATTAACACCACTTACCAATGACGACCACTTTCCTATGAATACCTTCAGCTCTCTGTCTCTCTATGTTGGGAAGTCTCTCTCTCTATTCACTAAGGGCTCGCTACTACAATAATATTATGGGATGGCCGAATTACTTAGTGTCAACAATTCCCTAGCTCAAGGGCTCCTTGTTCTCCCTATTTATTCAGACTTACCGGATCAGGGGCAGCATCTGTTCTGGCTGTAACATCTGACTAGAAGAAAAAGGTTACCTATACTCTGGAACAGAAGACGCTGTTTACAGGAATCTCTCTATGTTGGGAAGTCTCTCTCCCTATTCACTAAGGGCTTGCTACTACAATACTAGAACTTGGTATGGCTTTCCAAATTGCAATATGTACCTTCTGCTCCTGGCATCAAAGGTCCCATCGCTTCCTATTTGTTTGGTCACTCCTTACCTGATCGGGATTTCACATCCGTTCATGCAAACAATGCTCAACTAGAAGAATAAGTTACCATGATTGAACAAGAATACAAGGCACATGTCAGTTCACTAAGAACGGGGTATCTTTTATTATACAATATAGACACATACACGGATCTGTATTATAATGGACACATCCACATGTAACTGACAAAGACTATAGATAGAACACACCGCTGCAAGGAAAAGGATTAGCAATACAATAGCCTAGGGAATAAAGACAAGATTAAGATGTAAGTGTAAAGTAAACTAATATGACAGGACCAATATCACCTGATTAGTGTGAAGTCTTGTTCTAGCTGTCATCTGGGTTCCTCTCTCGTCTGTGCCTTGGCTCATCTCAGACTCTCTCTCTCTCTTGCACTCTTGGATGCACATCTGCGCTGATCACTGTGCACTGGACTCCTCTTCCCCACGAACTGTCTCCACCTTCCAGCTTCAGTCTAATGGTTTCTGCCGCTCTGATAACCGTTCGCTCCACTAGCTTGTTCACTCTGTTTAAATGTCTCTGTGCCAATGTCCAATTAACTCCAGCTGCTCCCACAGATTAATCCACGATATAACTTCAGTCTCTTCTAAAAGGCATTACTTCAGACTCCAGCTATTCACAACTCCTCCTGATAAGTAACTGCTTCCTTCAGTCCCAGCTCACTGCAACTTCAGCTCAGCTCTCTCTCTCTCTGCAACTCTAACTCAACAACTCCTCTCCGCTACTCCAACTCAACAACTCACCGCTCCTCCAACTCAACTCGACTGACTGACTCCGCCTCTGCACTTCACTAATATAGAATGCTGTTTCCTCATGGAAAGTTCCAGCCATCAGCCTGCCGCCCACCAGATCTCTGCACCATTCCGCATCAAGGACACACACCCAGCCGGCCGGCCTTTTGTTGTGTCTTCCACACAGAGAATAATACAGCCTACCGATAAGGGCTGGCCCAGACCGGTTCTCTCCAAGTGAACAACAGCTTTAACTATAAACTTTACCTTTACTCTGCAAGCCTCTCAGCTCCATCAAGATGGAGTCTCTCTAGTTCTGAGCCTTATAGGCCTAAGAAGGATGAAATAACCCTTAGCTCTGTCAGAGTACCTACATAAACCATACCAATGTTTAATATAAAGTCAGGACCACAAGATCCAACCTCTACTATAAGAAATAATGACAGGCCAAAGCCAATAGGCAATAGATGGCCTCTTCTAGGTCTGGAAGAAAGGGCTTAAAAGGGCCAACACAAGCTAAGAATACATATCCTAGATGTGAGCAAGATCAAAGTCTATATCACTGCTAAATAGAGCCAAAAACCCTGTCAAGACATTCCACCCTTAGACTTTATTTTGCGAACATCTATAAACAACAACATCCATATAAACAAACATCAACACAATCTATCAACCAATCAAAAACCAAAAAAAAAAAACTCTCTAAAATAAATGACAACTTAAGGAAATTCCACCTGAAACTTAATGTAGGGAATACAAATGTAACAACCAACTGAAAACAAATCAAAGCACCCTTGACTTGAATGCTGAAACATATCTAAGATTGGATCTGATAACAACAGAAACTAACCAAAGCATCCTCAAACTAAATGTGCCTCAACTTCTAGTGATAACTGGTGAAATCTAGTGATATAGGGACTTATGTGTTGAATGAAAACAGCAAGGGGCCTAAATGGGGCCTACCTACTTTGGACAACTTAAGAGCTAAATGTGCTTCAACTTCTAATGAAAAAACAACAAAGGGCCTAAATGAGGCCTACCTACTATGGTCAACTCAAGCTAATGATAACTCATGAAATCTATTGGTGTAGGGCCTTGTTTGTGGGATAAAAATAACAATGGGCCTAAATGAGGCCTACCTACTTTGGTCAACTTAAGCTAATGATAACTCATGAAATCTATTGGTGTAGGGGCTTGTTTGTGGAATAAAAATAACAATGGGCCTAAATGAGGCCTACTGACATTGGTCAACTTAAGGAAAAATTTGGTGAAATCTGAGAAATAAACATGACAAATTGTTCTCAAGGTCTGGGCAAACATTAATAATAGATGTAGGACATAATCATACTAAAAGACACACCTCCCAGGACAACTTAAAGTCTAGGGTAACCACCCTTGGATCAATCAAAGTGAAAATGTAATAACAGGAAAATAAAGACAACCCCGTTCCTACAAAATAGCTGGTGTAGCACTATGCATAGAAATATATATAAATGTGGTGCATATATAAAAGCACAAAACAGTTAGCACCTAGTTTCTCACAATATCACACTGTGGAACACATGTGTGCACCACCATTTAAAAATTTAACATTTTTCTGTATCGATCCTTCATTGGCAAAAACTGTTTTGCAGAAAACAGGAAAACTATAATAGGTGAAAGAAAATAGTACTGCATCCTAAAAAGCAAAGATAGTACTACATAAACATCAAAACCATGAAAACATTTTTTTTTAAAAGTGGGGCCTGTTCGTAGTGATTGCGAAGAAAAACATGGGAATAATGCAGGCCAAGGAATTACATAACAAAATTCCTTTTGTGGGAAACCGTATCATGATGGGTCCTTTTACAATAATAAAAGAAAAATTTTAACAATTGGCTTTGTTAAAAATATATCCAAAGAAATGGTATGGGGTTTAAACCTGACCGCTGAGGCAGCCAACCGTATAGTTAACCCCTTCCATGCTCATGACGAGCTCTGCAAATTGTCAATGTTAATAATTTTGGAGTTCAAGGCAGTCAATTTTGGGACATCAGTGTAGGTCACCACCCTGCATCTTCATCTGTATCCGGTACCAAGGAAGCACGTCCTCCGATGCGGCCATCAACTGTCGACGTTCAACCACCACCAATCCGGTCTGGTCTGGTCTGGTTACATCTTCCAAAAATAACAAACTAACATAAAAAAATGAAAATAAAAAAGTAAAATAATAAAGGGAGTGGGAGGGGGGTGGGCCGACGCACGCACCAAACACCACAACCCAGCAACCTAGAACGAGAAAACCAGTATCATTAATCTAGCAAGATAAAATTTTCCATTTAAAAAGCACCACAAGTGCTTTTCATTGTCGAAAAAAAAGCATCTTAATTAATTAAAAACATTATTCTGAAGTCAAGAAATAATTAAAATCATATACTTTAAAATTTGTTTGGGCAAAATCAAATTTTTTAATACACAGCCAGAAGGGCTGGGGCCTAATAATACCCTAATCCTCTGTGAGACAGCCCCTCCCTTCAGAAAGATGTCCATGCTCAGAGTTTTGAATCTTCTCCAAAACAATACGCAGAAGCCAGGCTACAGTGTGAAGTAATTTGAATCACTGCCAAGTGCTGATCTCATTGCAGGAGCAAGGCGCTGCCAAGCACTCGGTTCAAGCATCTCTTTCTCTAATCAGGGAAGCCTACCCAGGCCTACTGTATCTAACTAACTCCAAGGACCAAGAGTCTGCCAACTACTCTGCATGTACAAGGATCCCTTATCTGGAGGCAATGAAGCTGTCTGCGCCGACAGCAAGGAAGAGCGAGTTGACCCCTCCCTTACATAAACACTTCTTGCGTGGAACAAAATTCGATGTTGGCCAATGATAACAAGACAGCTTCTAGAGGGAAAAAGCCCCCCTTCACAAAACAGCTGTCTGAGAGCCAGGCTAATCTTCAAGGTCGAAAAACACATTCTTTGTAAGCCGTTCCCAGGCCAGTAAAAAGCAAATTAATCTGTAACACAATCATATGCAAGCATTTTAAAATAATTCTGTTACAATGTACTGCTACTTAAAAGCTCCACTTTCTAAAAAGACTTTTGTCTAACTAATTCAGCTAGAAGGCAAGACATTTGAAACATGGGCATCTGTTTAGCATGCAGATCAACACACAAAAAGGGGCAATTTGCTTCTGCACACAAGCCCATGCATTTTGCATTTGAAAAACGAATTATCATGGACTGTTGGGTTTAATATTTCTCTGCACATATATATATATCAGGCAGCATGTTTAATGAACACTGCTTTTACCGTGCAAGGTATTACCTTTCTATCAACAGCTTGCCAAAGTACATAGGCGAGCCTTGAAACTAAATGCAAATTAAACTAATGTAAGGGACACATAGCAATGCATTAAGATGGTAGTGTGTCATAGTTATCATTTTTAGTCAAAATAGAACAATATATTCTACTCCACCCTAACTATACACACTAGCATCCAAAAAACAAAAAAAAAACAAAACCACAATATACACTGTCAGCTGTTGAAAGGGAAATAATATTAAAACAACATAAAATGCAGACACATTTCATCATTGCTTTCTTTCAACCAGGGGCAACATATAATTTTGCATTGCAGCATAATTTAGCGTGCAAGCCTTTCAATTCAACCTAGTAAAAGGGCCAAATTCATATATTATCAAACAGCCATTTATTTTCTAACTGAGTGGGTTAACTTACATATGCTGGTCTGCAGCATATTAAAACATCTACATGTGAAAAAAGGTTCAGCTTGCATCTGGGAAAAACACATTTATATTTTTTAGAACATTTTTTATAAAAGCACACAGTTGCCTTTCACTAATTAAAGCACATTCAACTGTGCACTGTGGGGCAAAAATAATAAATCACAATCTGTGACCATTCTAAAACACCGGTTGGCATAATCCTTCCAGTTGGAAAACCCTCAAAGAAATAATTATGAAAACAGCCCCGTAGCGTGCGCACACCAACTGGGCCATCTTCCAATATTTCACTCATTTTAAATCATGCATTCAAAAATAATTCTCCACACGTCTGTGGATGCATATTAAGTAGAACACTGCTCTCTCCGTGCAAACCCTTATCTCAATCCGACTGGTTGATTTATAACTTACCGACCCCTAAGGGCCAGACACATGAAACATCAGTTCCAAGGCAAACCCACACAAATTCGCAGACGCATTTCAAAAAGAACGTTAAATGAACAGAGCCCTACGCTCAGCACAAGATGTTACCTTTCCGTCAAGAAGCTGACAAAGCACATAGGCAGACCAAGAAACCAATAAAAGACAAATCAAACCATCAATCATCAAAACACTCACTGACTTTTAGAGTCAGCTCAAATAACCATGCATGTTAAACAGCATGTTAAAATAAATACTGCCGTCTCAATTCAAGATATTAACCCTTTGGCAGCTCAAACACAATCATTCCCCAATGTCTGCAGATACATGGGAAAGTCATGAACTCATCTCTCCACATTTTCAAATAACACACGCGCACATCTACAAAACGTTATCCCCCAAGCATTTGAAAGAGAACCAGCTCTCTCCTACCTAACGCAACAATAACATGCTCTATCCAAGCCATAACCACATGGCGCTATTCACAAGCCACATTTACAAGACAAGCTCTTCAGAAGTAATATATCCAAGGCGCTATACACAAGGAACACAGCAAGTCAAAATGAGAACATGCACCTCACAAGCCACATTAACATGGCGCTATTCACAAGCCATATTTACAAGAAGCTATATACAAAGAATTCCACAAGTCACATCACATTGAGCACATTTCACATTGCACAGCATAAGCAGACGCAGCAAGCAATTTAATGGGCAATTCAAAAGCATTTTTCACACACATTTGTACAATTGGACCATCAAAAAGATGTTACTGGCTCCCTCATGTAATGTCATCCTTCAACCCTGACAGTTCAAACACCAAAACGAAAACCATTTCTTCCACCCTGAATAAACCAAATGCCATGATGTACTGCAATCTCCTCACACTGCAACTGTTCAAGCCCATAGGTCACACAGGCTACATAAACTGCAAGACTACGCCAGATGGAACTGGCGCTCAGGTCACTCCCTCACAACACATGGGAAACAATCCAAGCACATGGCCAGGTCACACAGGATTCGTAAACAGACGACTACGCCAGATGTAACTGGCGATCAGGGCACTCCCTCACAACACATAGGAACCTCTTCAAGCACATGGCCAGGTCACACAGGATTCGTAAACAGACGACTACGCCAGATGTACCAACAGGATTTTTGGACCAGATGGGATCAGCCCCTAGGGGCCCCTCTAACCCAGCCGGAACGTAACCATCTCCCTCCTCAGGACCATCTATTCCAGGCACCTGGGTACCTACCTGAGGATGGGGAACTCGCAATATACAAGCTCATATTATCAGAAACACCACTAAATCCATAGGGATACTAAGAATACTCACTGATTACTAAGGATATCCATGCCCTACACCACACTCATACCTTATAGTCTCGCGGCCACTCAGACCCAGACTAATCTACCCTGGGGCAGATATGACACACAATCCGGCGTGTCTACACACGTGGGTCTGCAGCCCCAGTGCTCTCATTTACACACGGTCCGCAATCTGGCAGGCCTACACACCCCTCTGTCTTAGGTGCTCTCATTTACACACGGCCCTCAATCCGGCAGGCCTCCACGCTGGTCTCCTCCCCAGCGCTCTCATTAACGCCACTTACCAATGACGACCACTTTCCTATGAATACCTTCAGCTCTCTGTCTCTCTATGTTGGGAAGTCTCTCTCTATTCACTAAGGGCTCGCTACTACAATAATATTATGGGATGGCCGAATTACTTAGTGTCAACAATTCCCTAGCTCAAGGGCTCCTTGTTCTCCCTATTTATTCAGACTTACCGGATCAGGGGCAGCATCTGTTCTGGCTGTAACATCTGACTAGAAGAAAAAGGTTACCTATACTCTGGAACAGAAGACGCTGTTTACAGGAATCTCTCTATGTTGGGAAGTCTCTCTCCCTATTCACTAAGGGCTTGCTACTACAATACTAGAACTTGGTATGGCTTTCCAAATTGCAATATGTACCTTCTGCTCCTGGCATCAAAGGTCCCCTCGCTTCCTATTTGTTTGGTCACTCCTTACCTGATCGGGATTTCACATCCGTTCATGCAAACAATGCTCAACTAGAAGAATAAGTTACCATGATTGAACAAGAATACAAGGCACATGTCAGTTCACTAAGAACGGGGGTATCTTTTATTATACAATATAGACACATACACAGATCTGTATTATAATGGACACATCCACATGTAACTGACAAAGACTATAGATAGAACACACCGCTGCAAGGAAAAGGATTAGCAATACAATAGCCTAGGGAATAAAGACAAGATTAAGATGTAAGTGTAAAGTAAACTAATATGACAGGACCGATATCACCTGATTAGTGTGAAGTCTTGTTCTAGCTGTCATCTGGGTTCCTCTCTCGTCTGTGCCTTGGCTCATCTCAGACTCTCTCTCTCTCTTGCACTCTTGGATGCACATCTGCGCTGATCACTGTGCACTGGACTCCTCTTCCCCACGAACTGTCTCCACCTTCCAGCTTCAGTCTAATGGTTTCTGCCGCTCTGATAACCGTTCGCTCCACTAGCTTGTTCACTCTGTTTAAATGTCTCTGTGCCAATGTCCAATTAACTCCAGCTGCTCCCACAGATTAATCCACGATATAACTCCAGTCTCTTCTAAAAGGCATTACTTCAGACTCCAGCTATTCACAACTCCTCCTGATAAGTAACTGCTTCCTTCAGTACCAGCTCACTGCAACTTCAGCTCAGCTCTCTCTCTCTCTGCAACTCTAACTCAACAACTCCTCTCCGCTACTCCAACTCAACAACTCACCGCTCCTCCAACTCAACTCGACTGACTGACTCCGCCTCTGCACTTCACTAATATAGAATGCTGTTTCCTCATGGAAAGTTCCAGCCATCAGCCTGCCGCCCACCAGATCTCTGCACCATTCAGCATCAAGGACACACACCCAGCCGGTCGGCCTTTTGTTGTGTCTTCCACACAGAGAATAATACAGCCTACCGATAAGGGCTGGCCCAGACCGGTTCTCTCCAAGTGAACAACAGCTTTAACTATAAACTTTACCTTTACTCTGCAAGCCTCTTAGCTCCATCAAGATGGAGTCTCTCTAGTTCTGAGCCTTATAGGCCTAAGAAGGATGAAATAACCCTTAGCTCTGTCAGAGTACCTACATAAACCATACCAATGTTTAATATAAAGTCAGGACCACAAGATCCAACCTCTACTATAAGAAATAATGACAGGCCAAAGCCAATAGGCAATAGATGGCCTCTTCTAGGTCTGGAAGAAAGGGCTTAAAAGGGCCAACACAAGCTAAGAATACATATCCTAGATGTGAGCAAGATCAAAGTCTATATCACTGCTAAATAGAGCCAAAAACCCTGTCATGACACAGTGGCAGGGAAATTTCTTCCTGGCCTCTTCTCGACTCATTTTTACCCTTGGTTTTTCTCCACCCCCAGGGCTCTGATTCTGAGTATTTGTCATTTTACATAACTGCTGTTCTTGGTGCTGTGCTAATTTTACCTGTGCCCACATGCCTTTTTCTTTCAATTCCTTTTTCTCATTTTCTAGCTCATCTTCACAATACTTGGCATATTTAAGGACTTCATCTATGGGCTTGGCTTACCAACAAATTGTATTGTCTTTGATCCACTGTGAAATATCAGGTCTTAACCCTAACACAAATTGATAAATGAAGTGGGTCATATCCTTCATTTCAATATTATCCAACCCACTGTACATTTTGAACACTTGTAACAGTCGCTCTTAATATGAATGTACAGTTTCATCTCGATTCTGAGTAGTTCTATCTATTCGGGTCCAGTCTGCCTCTTTTGCAGGCACCTTTCCTTTCAGGTACAACATTACCTGATTGTACTTACTCATCACATCACATCTTCGGAAGGCGCCCCTGTCTTTGGGTCTCTAGGGTATTCCTCATTTGGCCAATCTACAGCAATTTTAAATTCTGTCCACAGATCTACAGGAACTACAATGTCAAAGAAACCATCTAGATCTTTCAGAAGGCATTTCAAAACCTTCACAAATCTCTCGACCTGTCTGTACCACTCTACGGGTTTTTCTCGTAATTTTGGGAAGTCATTTGTAAATGACACAATATCTTGTCTGGACCATGGCACATGTACATATCCTTCACCTGGTACTTCTCGCATGGGACATCATTTTTCTACCTTGTCTGCTTCTTTTAGGACAAATTCTGAAGCCATTTGTCTTGACCGCACCTCTTCCTTTTTCTTTGTCCTTCTGGCTCTCCATTTTTCTAGATCTCCCCATTTTTGCATCAAATTCATCAACTCTCTAATCTGGACCTTTTTTCCTGACACATTCATGTTTTCTAAATCTTTGCCAGAAAACTCTACTCGATAGGGTTTCTGCAACACTTTAGATTTGCCAATGTCAATTCCATTGCAAGCTGCTATATCCATTAATTTTTCGTGAAACACCCTTGTATTTCTAGTGATGCTTTTACAGACAAACTGCAATTCGTCTTCACTGATGGTATTCAATCTTTCCAGTCCCACATTCCCATTCATCAATTCTTCTATTTCAATTCTTAATTAAAATATGTCCAATGGCTTGGTCTGCGATTTTGGTCTTTCTATTTCTCGGGTCCATCTCTCTATTTCTTCTGGAGTCACTACAGTGGCACTTCTTGTACTTGACGAAGTCTCTATCTGTACTTCCCTTGCGGGTACTGGTGTAGGTTTTCTCATGGAACCCTTTTCAGGCTCTCGTATTGGTAAATCCATTAAGGAAATCACTGATTCACATTTGCTTGCCTGATCATCTACTATCAGGGTTTCTTTCCTTGGCTGTACTACTGATGTCGTTATAACTGGAGCTTTTGGACTAGTTTGTTTATCTCCATACAATGGAACAACTGGGCCAATGGTCACTGGAATTGTCAAAGCTTCAGGACTTGTATTTAACTGGGACATTTTCTGAATTAATTCACTTCTCTGTTTATTTAAAACTTCCTTTTCTCTTTCTTGTAATACCCTCTCAAGGGTGGTCTCGTGAATCACTTGCGAAACTAAAGGTGGATTAAAGAACGGAGCAGTCGGATGTGAAGTGCTTGTCCCCTCATTACGGGAAGGCCTATATTATGGAACAGTCGGATCAAGCGTGCTCGACCCCTCATTAGAGGGAGGCCTAAAGAATGGATTTTTGGGGTTTACTATTCTTGTTTCTTCACTATATGGTGGTGGATTTTTCATTAATAAATCCTCCAAGTATTCATCATCAGAATCACCACTAGTCATCAAATGTCTAGTTTTTCCAGTCTTTGTACCTCCCATAGGCTCCTCTATGGTTAGTACTGGGTAAAGTCCTTCCACTATCATATTCTGTCTCCACTGTTTCATTTTTTTCTCTTTTGCTTCTCGGTGCATTTTCGGGTACCATTTACTTATTCCTTTGTCAATCCTGGGTCTATCTCGCTCAAAGGCCTCAATCTCCCATTCTTCTAAAGCCTCATATTGCGCCAACCTAGGTCTGGGATGTAAGTCATTCATTCGGTTTCTCAAATTGAACAAAATTCTTCCATTGAAGGTACAGTGTAAAGGGAATGCTAAAATTGGGTGGTATATTCCACCCAATTTTCCAACCATACACAAGCATGATACCCTCTGTCAAACATCATAAATGAAGCGGGAGTGTTTGGTGGTGGAATAATAACTCCTTCTCTAGTCTTAATCGGCTTGTCTTTCTTGAAATAGTTTTTAACTTTGTCTACAAGAGTCATTTTTCTTTTGCTTCCATACATATTGTAAGGTCTGCCTTTTAACATCTGTTCCTTAGCAAACCCTAAGTATCTCAGATCAGGTATAGTTTCTGGATATCTTGGATACCACATATACTTCGCAAAAACTTAAATCGTGCGAAAATACGTACTTCTGTTTACTAAATTCTTCCAATGCTAGCACGTCTTTCAATTTTCGACAACCAATCAACACTGTGGTTGCAAATAAGTTCCACCAATGGATGCGCGGCTTTTCCCGTGAGACAAGTTCTCACGCTTCTGCGCTCACCCCTCCTTTACAATACTGTCTCAGCTACACGCCCGCTGTTTTGACCAACACCAGCGCGGCACAGAGTGACGTCAGCACAGCTCCCCAACTGACTCCCTCCTTCACAAGGTAACTGAAATTCAATGTCTTTCTTAAAGTGCAAGTGCTTTATTTAATTTACAACGTAAAACATTTGCCACTGTACTCGAGTGTCTAGAAAGGAAAGGTTTGTTTCACTGCAAGTAAACCTCTTCTGTCTACTTTTCATATACTGCGGATAGATCCCTTCTGCCTATCCTTCATACAAGCATTAGAGAACCTGCTACTCCCTTGACTCATCCACTCTGGGATATATACTAAGTCTGAAGTTTCACCAGCAAACCCTTTTGCTATCAATCAAGCTCCGATGAACCTACTACTCCTTCCGTGTGACCCTTACTAGGTTATATCATAATAGAAGTTTTGCTAGCGAACTCGTTGCTATCATTTATTCAATCATTCATACAGAAAACCCTAATTAGTGCTTCCAATTCTGCCCAAACATGCACTAATATTTCCTCGACTAAGTGACCTCGCTGCGATGTGGCTTCTATTCTACCACCCGCTATTCTGCCTCCGGGGATTCCAGACAAAACATATAACCGGTACGCACAATTGTTGTTAATACATTCAATATAGCAGCATCAAAATAAACAATTCAATAAAACCATATTTCATAGTCATAGAACAAGACATATGTCCAGTTTTATCAAAAAGTATAGATCTGGCCATGTTTGTGAATGCTGCACCATCCTCCAATTGGTGTAGCAAAGCACAACAAGGAGAATTGTTTTCACTTCTCCTCATTTTTTCACTTTCAATATATGCTACAATGCACAGCATATATTGAAGGTGAAAAATGCCTTTTCTGATTGTTTTTGTGCAGAAAGGTGTCCCTTGCTGCACAAAAACAATCTCTGCATGACACGAACATCCTTGCACCATGGTGCAAGGGTGCATGTGTTACCACATGGCTGCAGTTTAAGCAGCTGTGCAGAGGGAAGCACAGACTTGCAACATATTTATGTACAAATGTTGCATCCCTGTGCTTCGGAAGTACCACAGCATGCTGTAGCTATATAGTTTACAGTGTCATGCTGCAGCATTTCCTTATAGTTCTGTACTTATGCATTCACCACACATCACAAATGCATTCTTTCCAGTACTTTAAATGGGGGGAAAATAGTGCAGGTACTACTCATTTAAATGTGGCGAGTGGTCGGGGCTTGGTAGCGGGGCCTAGAAGTCATGCCGTTTCTTCTTGACTTCTATACTACTTGCAGCACATACCAAAACACATGAGAAATGTCTTTCAATCAACAAAGAAGGTTTCTGTACTCATTACACAAGGAAAGCCAAACGCAGTGATATTTTAACATTTCCTTGTTTTTAATATTTTCAACATCAATACTGTTAATTGCTGTTGCTTGGCACAATGTATATATATTCTCGAGGTGAGGGCCACAGAAACAAGCAGACGTGCACACACAATCATTCCACACATTTCCTATAATATACTTTCCATGAGTGTCTCTATTCTGTCCCCTTTCTCTCGTAATTCTCTCACAGAAAAACAATCACAGGCAAGCAGACAAACACCAGCAGACACTTAAACTAAAGAATGAGGTGGGAGTAAAGCCATTTGAACCTTGTTACCTCCCACGTCTTTCATAATAGCGCTGTCACCAGGCTGCCTCAATTTCTGTGTTTGCAACACAGCATGATGGTGAACACCCCGACGGTATGCAGATGAGCCCAAGCTGAAAAGTTCAGCGGGGCTCAGTTCAGGTCTACAGAACTAAGTGAAGTCAGAGACAGGCTGCCAGCACCAGCGTTTAATGAGTACCAGTACTCTCCTCGGCAGCTGAGAAGTGCCGGTACTCAAAGAAATAAAATTAAGAAGTGCCGGTACTCAGTACCTGTGAGTACCGGCATATTTAAAGCACTGATTCTTTCAGTCAATTATGCATTACACATACATACATCTAAACTTTCACATACTAGCATACAAGTTTAGCTCTTTTTTTAACCAGAGTAGGTAGTTCTGAAAATAACTTTTTTTTTGGTTTTGTAGTTTTCTATTTTTGGGGTGTTTTTTTAAACATTTTTTTTGGTTTTTTTTAACAGGGAAATAGGATGAACAGAACCAAAAACTATGAGGAGAAAAAAAAACTAACAATGGTGGTTGTCGATAGCCCAACAAACAAGGTCCACTGATTGTTCTCCATAAGAAATGAGATGTCCGCATTTTACGCAATTCATCCTGAGTCGTGCAAATTGGGGATGTATATCTGGTGATGAACTTGAAGTTGACGGTGCTGTCCCAGATGTTCTTGGAACAGCTGGTGGTGCAGGAGCACCTGTTAATTTTTTGACTCGCCCACTACTAGAAAAACTTCCCACATATATATATGGTGACCAGACGTCCCAGATTTGCCAGGACAGTCCCAGTTTTTCAACGACTGTCCCAACAGTTTTCTGCTAAAAAAATATACACATATATATATTCACTGACAAAACCATAGGTTTCACATCAGTTATAGTTGTGAGTGATGTCACTGACCATGTCATGAGTGATGTAATATGTGACATCATCAGCAGTGCATTGCACGTGCAAGTTATAGTGAGTCCAACTAACTATAACGTGGGAATTTCAATGGTTTTATGTCAGTAAAATTTCCAGCTAACTATAACTGGTGTGAAACCTATGTTTTTTTCAGTGAATTTAATAGGTTTTTTAAATGCTAATTCTTAACTATAACTGGTGTGAAACCTATGGTTTTTTCAGTGAATACACATATATATATATTCAAATCCTGGCACCACAATCCTGTAGGAAGAACCAGAGTCGAAGCCCAAGTAGATTTCAAGTGCTCAAAGATTTATTTTTGGCAGAAAAACAACCCTACGCGTTTCGAGGTACGCCTACCTCTTGCTCACGGGTGGAGTGTAATTCAAAGCGCCAAACTTTTAAAGTGACAGGATTATGTTTGCACATATCACGTGGTAATTAAACATGAAGACAGACTAACGTGGCTACGTTGTTGCTACTGTTTTACAATATGTTACAGCACGTCTTTTCAAATGACATATTTAGCACATAAATAATGCAATATTTCATATGTTCATTTTGATGCCTTTGTAAACAATCAATTCATATTTACACCAAAACTGATATTGTCTCACAATGGTGAAATTTTAAGATCAGTGTCATTACAACGTTTTAGCCAGCCAAACAATGAAACCTTCAACATACTCATGTGCATTGTACATCATAGTAAACCGATCTGGCAATTTTTGAACCCTGATTTGTGATTGTAACAAAGTCCGTAACGCCCCAGTGGGCAGAAATGGTGTGCTGATCTTATTTGACACATTCTTTATCAAGCCTCAGTGGGCAGGCATCCATGATCTGTAACAAAAGGACAACGTGTATATTTCAGTATTATTGTCTTCAATAATAAATGTGATTGACTTGTGCAAAAAAATATAATAACTCAGTTAAAAGTTCGCAGATAATCTCAGCAGGTGGTGACAAGTGATTATTAAAAACAAGCGCACATTAATGTGTTTCAAAAGCAGGCACAATATGCAGCAACAGTTCACATAATTGAAGGATATATCACTGCATTCAATCATATAGATGTATTGCTAACTCTTCTCCGAGGTTATGGCCCCCCGGTTGGATTGTGTTGTACTTAATTATGTATTTGGACTCCAGTTTTCTCAAGTCTAGCCATCTGTTGCCACCCCTCCCCTTGCTTTCTACACAGTCAATTACCGCAAATGTTAGCAAATTGGGGTTTTGATTATGTTCTTGGGCAAAATGCCGTGCTACTGGGTACTGTTGATTCAAGTTTTTTATGGCCCTTAGGTGTTCCAAGACCCTGAGTTTTGCTTGTTTTGTCGTGCACCCAATGTAGGATTTTTTGCACGGACATTGTAATGCGTATATGGCATAATCAGTGAAGCAGCTTAGATGTTTCATGATAATGTGTTCCTCTTGTTCAGGAGAAAGCTTTATTGATTTACAATTTTTGCTTGTTTTACAGGCTTTGCACTTTTTACAAGGATAAAATCCTTGTATTGCATTTGGTTTGGGGGGATTTTTGATCAATGTTGTGCTCAGCATGTCTTTCAAGGACCTTGCTTTTTTGTAAGTAACTGATGGAGTGACATTTATTACTTCTTCTAGATCTTTGTCTAATCTAAGGATCTCCCAATATTTCTTCAACCCACGCCTAACTTCCCAAGATTGGCAGTTATACGTGGTTATGAACCGAATCATTTCTTCCTCTTTGCGTTCTTTTGGGATTAGGAGATCTTTTCTTTCCATTTGAGCTACTTTCTGTTCTGCCTGTTTGATCGTTTTCTTTGAGTAACCCCTGTTTAAAAACCTTTTCCTCATTGTTTCTTTTTCTTTTTCAAAGCCCTCTACTGTGCTGCAGTTTCTTTTAGCCCTGATGAGCTCCCCAAATGGTATACTGTGTATAAGTGAGGTTGGGTGGCAGCTGTCTGCGTTAAGAAGGTTATTTCCCGCTGTTTTCTTACGGAATAGTGAACTGATAAGTACACCCTCTTTAACTGTCAGACTCACATCCAGAAACTCTAAGGAGGTTTTGCTCATTTGACTCATGAATTTAAGATTAAGGTCATTGTTATTCATAATAGACTCAAATTCTTGTGCTTGTTTGAGCGTACCATTCCACACGCAGAAGATGTCATCGTGTGGAATGGTATGCTCAAACAAGCACAAGAATTTGAGTCTATTATGAATAACAATGACCCCTGTCTCCCGTCTTAGTGAGAGCGGCCCTGCATGGGTCAGAGGTCCCCGACGACAGCATCTTTTCGGAACAGTATTGATGGGGGACTTGACTTGCTTCAGTGAGCAAGGGCACGGACGTGCCCGAAACGCGTCTGATGACATCGTTTTTCACCCATGAGTTGATGAAATAAATAGTAATTTGAAGAAGCTTGCCTCTGGAGTGCTATTTTGCTGTCTGCGTGCCTTTCTGTGCGGTCAGCACATTTAAGACGGGCTGAATCAACATATATATATATATATTCACTGAAAAAAACCATAGGTTTCAGACCAGTTATAGTTAGGAATTACCATTTAAAAAACCTATTAAATTCACTGAAAAAAACAGAGGTTTCACACCAGTTATAGTTAGCTGGAAATTTTACTGACATAAAATCATTGAAATTCCCACGTTATAGTTAGTTGGACTCACTATAACTTGCGCGCCTGCAATGCACTGCTGATGACGCCACATATTACATCACTCATGACATGGTCAGTGACATCACTCATGACATCACTGATGACACCATCCTTGTGACAGAGTGACAGACCTCCTTTCACTGTAATGTAACCCTTGAAACACATATTCAAAAATAGAAACTATATATTTTTTTTAAATGGAGATACCCATATCAGTTACAACAACCAATTCAGTAATTCCACCATCTATATACACATCTACTCATTCACAAACAGTTCTATATAGTGACTCATACATATACTCACTCATCATATGTAGTGATACACCTATACATCCTGTTACACACCGACAGTCATCCAAAAGTTACTCACACACATACTCACACATGCAAAGAAACTATTGAACATCCATTTATTTGCATATATAGCTATACACATACTACCACCTTACTTCTATTGAAATTTAAACATATTTATTCTCTTAAACAATCACTTATAGAAACACATACTTATTTAAACAGGAACTCTTACAATCTCTTACTCTCACATATACTCACTTATATACATCAATATTCACATATACTGTAGCGTAGTTCCTATTTTCCCAATAGGCCCTGCGCATTGGAATAACATAAACAGTAGTATCGACGTAGAAGTGCGGATCTTCCAGGCCTCTACTGACTATGCTAAACTTAATTGGGGTTGTTACCAACTAGCTCAGAGGTCACTGGAAACTTTCTTGACTGAAATAGGAAGTGATCAGCTTCCCTGGCACAGCCAAGAAGGGATTCCGTTTTCCAACAACCGTGCAACATGACAACTTTGCTCCTCAGATCAAGAGTCAATCTCTAGGGTCGTGTGAAACAATAGACAGTTATTTTACTCAGTCAGTAGTTGTGCAGTTTACTTTCACAATATGTAGAGAATAGAGAGACGGGCGTTTTCAATAAAGGGTAACATTTATTGAACAGTCTTTCTTCTCGTACAAGAGAAATGAATTGCCACAATTGCAAGACTTGTTATTATAAAAAAGTACGTACAGTAAGATAAGTATTGCGAAATAATACTGTAAAAGCATTGATATGGTTTCTTAGCCATACAATGGTTTAAAATGAATAAAACATATATACATTCATATATACATTAGGCTAAAATACTTAACTGGTGCTTCTAACTACGCCTACCCCAGTGTACCTGACCTAAGCCTACTACTTGGGAGGGGAGTAAGTAAGTAGCTTTAAGTTAAGTTGGTTTTGCCAAGGTTTGCTTCAAGAATTCTCTCTAAGGGTTTAGTCAACACCATACCTCTGGAATAGAATGATGGAGGTCTGGTATCTCCTTCAGAGGGTCGATATCCCAGTCACCCGCAAGGGTAGACCAGAAACGCCGGAGCTGGATTTCTCTGCAGGAGAAAGACAGCGTCTCTTCTCAGCGCGTCGAGGAGGAGGAGGAGGGGCAGCGTCCGCGGGCAGCTTGCATCTGCTGGGCTCTTCGCAGGGGACGGCTGTTCAGCTCCTAAGTTCACCACACCATCGTTCGCTAGTTAGCAGCGATAGCAGTAGCGATAGCAGCTATGGTATCATCAGCATGACAGCTTCTTCAGCAGCAGCGAGACAGCTAGCAGCATCAGCGATGGCATTGATAGCTTCAGCGTAACAGCAACGAGACAGCAGCGTTTGCTTAAGGCAACGTTGGTAATATTTATACCTGAAAGGTGCCTTGTTTGACGTAAGTTTTTGGACATAAGACGTCAATAAAGATGTCACTAGGAAGTGATCGTTTATCAGTGCTCATTAGAGTTCTATTACTAATCAAAACACAGCAAGCGGGGATTTCCAGGTTGCTGAGTTTTTATCTTGTTAAAGAACTCAGAGTGTTAATCTAGGAATCTCAGATAGTAACTTCTGCTATGTCATTGCACTAATTGGTTGCAAAGGAAGTGGCAGAGAAAGCTATTCTGAAATGTGGCTCTGTTCGTGTGAGGCCAGAGACGAGTCTTTGAATATTGCACTTGAACGGTTATGCCAATATAGGGAATAAATGGATTTATAGCGGAATAGGGGCATAAGGTCACAGTATCGATCAGGGTCCTAGATTAGAACGCAACACCCACTCCACGAATTCATGTCCATCAAATTACTAAAACTAGAGCAATAAGATGCATGTGTAACATTGCCCACCCCAAAATACATATATGCATTTGAAATAGGCGTATTAGTAATACGTGAAAATGTAGGTACTGTACGTTTTTAAAGCATAGAAATCATTCAAAAATTATAGCATATGAAATCGATGAACGATTATGCAAAAAGAATTACACATGAAATATCTCTGAAACAGAAGAAGGGCGAGATAATTTCATCACATGTAAATGCATTGCAGTAAAATGTGCTAGAGGCTGGTATAAAGTTATTATGTCTCTAGATGTATTTAGAAATAGAAGTTGAAGCTTCTGATCTCAAAGAATAGTTTTTACTTTAAGCAAAGAATTTTTCGTGCCAAAAAAAGGGTGAATATTAAAAATGTTCAATTCAAAAGAATTATTGCTTGAACGGGGAAAATAGAGTTCCAACGCTTTTTGCAGTTTTTGTTGTTCAAAACTGAAGGCCGAATTCAGAGTTCATGGGAACGCTGTGTGTCGGAATGCTTCTCTAAAGTTATTGTTTCTGTTCGGGTGAGAACATCATATCAGACAGGCTCTGAAAGAATTGGTCTACAAAATCAGGTGACAGTTCGACCAAATTAGATAGCGCTGTAACTTGGAGGGTGTGAGAATGATTGCTGTCATCAAAGTCGGGATCAGCAATGCTCACAGAAGGTCGTACCTGGGTGATGTTGCTTTTGTCACTTGCTCCACTGTTACCACCTAGTCGTAGCACAGGAGTCTCAACGAATGCCGTCATCAGGATTGGTAGCCGCTGGGGACAACACAATGCGTGAACCGTTATCGGACTGAGCAAAGTATCGATATCCATTGGTACTGCTGATGGAAGTGAAAGACAGATGTCCAACACGCACTCATCTCCGCATAGCATACATCGAAGTACAGGTAAGATGCAGGATTGCCATATCGGTCTGAATGAAAGGAACCAGGTCATGTTTAGATCTCTCAGCCTGGCCAATCCAAGGACTCTAGTTATTCTGTCCCGGTAGCGAATTGCTAGGATTGTTTCTTCCATTCCCATAGGAGTCATGTCTGAGCTGTGGCTTGCCATAACGAAGCAGGAAGGTCAAAAATAAAATCCCTGCTACAAGTCCCAAAAATAGGGGTATGCCGCCAAAAACAGAGTGGACAAAATTTGGAACGATTCCCAGAATTGCTTGAAATGGTGTTAGCAGTCCCGTAAAAATCGTCTTAAATATGCCTGGGATGCCTGTGGCACTAGACATGTTAAGGAGTTGGCTCAACATTTCTACGAAATGTACGGGGCAATTTGTTGATAAAAGGTCATGAACCTCCGTAGCTGTCCTTGTAACCAGGAGATCATACGTCTCTTTTGATGACGTTATGGGCACTGTTGTCTGCAAAAGCACAGACTTCATTTTGCTTAAAGTATCAATTTGTATAGAATAGAGATTCAGACGAGGCCAGATGGGAGTCTCTATGTCTCCAGGCCCGCTCGGGAACAATGCTTGCATACAGCATTTGACCATGGAAGTTACGCTTACGAGATAACTTCTCCCTGGAATAAGGCCACATCTGTGATCCGTTCTTAGAATGTAACTCCCATTCGCGAGTTGCATAAAGAAAGGTTCTATCTGAGTTGCAGGTGTGACAAGCTGGTGGCGTGAAAGGTTGTTAGAATTACCTTCACAGGCTCCGTGTAAATTAATGCCCTGGCACAAAAGTATACCGCTTAGTGAATGTTTACAGTTTTCACCACTAAGAAATACATTTTTGTCACTGTCACTATAGCATGAATGTGTGTATGGTAATTTCCATTCTGATTTTACATATCCTTTACCCAATCGTTCATACTGGCCAGTAGGTATGTATTCAAGGCACTTTTTAAATCGGAAAGTTGTTATCGGAATAGTGATAATTCCGTGTATTATCCATTCAATGACAGGACTCTCTGACATAGTCAATGGTAATCTCTCAAGTTTTTCGATGCTCAGGATTGTATAGTCTGCTCCTTTCTGTGCCAAACTGATTTGTTTATCAGTAAGGTTAAAAACGGAAAATAATGACGTTGTGTTGATTAAACGCCAAGGCACATAGCCTGAACGAAGATTTTGCAGCGTCCAGCCTAATTGTACAATAGAACGTAATTGAGATTGGCCATGCTGTAGCATTAGCAAGTCTCTGTCTATTATGTCAAAGGCAGAAGATACAATATTGTCCAACGAATATATTCTGGAGGACAGAGTCATTAACCCATTGTCCACAACAGAAAGTGATTTTTCCAAATTAATACGATCAATTTCTCGTATTTTTTCAGCTGTTTCAATTTGTGTGACTTTCCAAGCCTCGGTGTACGCAGCATAGATGCTGGCCGCTATGAAACGCTTTTGACGCTGTTTGCGTGATCCAAGAATGAAATCGCGCAAATGAGCACCATCTTTAAGTAAAGATAAGTGTTGCTTAATTTCAGCCAGTGTGGATGATCCTAGCCATTCGAGGCAGAGTTTCCCTACACTACACTGTATGTTGTTACTATCCCTGGATGTTGTCTCTGGGAGTATCTAGGGTCTTGTCTGGTCATTTTTAACCCCTGTGTTTTATTCAGGAATCTATCTTGACAGTTGTTTGTGTCAGTAGGCCAGATTAACCACTTTTTCCAATCAGGATGTGTTCTGTTAAAATGTAAAAGTTTAGTTACGTCTATCTCAATATCTGTTGTAGCATTTTCAGGTATTGGCTTCGGAATAGACGGTTTGTTTAGGTCTTTGATCTTAGCTAGGCCAAGACAGGATGTTTGGTGAATTGTGTCATTTAAAAACATCATTTGTTCTGGTATCATGCAGGTTCTGAATAGTGCTTCTAGGCCTTGTACCTGCCAATCTTTCGTACCCCAAATGGTTTTTGTTTCAATGTTATTTTTCCAATAATCAAAACCAAATTTCATCATTTTTCATAAAATGCTTCTGAATATATTAATTCCTGTTTTATCTAACAGTTTGTAATAAAACGTTTCTGCATCACTGGTGTTAAACCCTGGGAAGTACTTGAATTTCTCAAAGAATGTTTTAGAACTGCTTTTAGGTGGTGTAGCACAATGTTCCCATTGATTATACTTAAAAACATTTCTAGGCTGTGCAGATTTATGCAAATAATGATCGCCATAATGTGTAAAACAGAACAACTGTTCATAACTAGACGAACCTTGTAAATAATCATGTTCTGTGAATCTAGCTGACATTACTAAATCAGACATCATGTCATTAATACTGTTAAAGTCCCAATCATCAGAGAATGTACTAGGTTTTACAGAGTCACTTAAGGAAACCTTCAGTTGATGAGGATACTTCAGGATCTCGACCGGACCATAGATCTCATAGTCAGTTTTTTTCCCATACTACCCCACCAGGTATTGGAATGGCTGTGACATTTACTGTTGACAGTTCTCTTTTCTTCACGTGGGATGATCTGTGTGGTTTGAGGACTAAGTTGATGTTCTGACTTGCTGTGTCCATTCAATTGTAATAAACTTTCCTAAAATAAAAACTAAAATTAGGCATAGTAGGAGTATGAATACCCCTGAAATAATCCAATGCTCAATCAACGGTGAATCCAGATATAATTCTTTGATTTGTTGAAAGAGATCCGTTGTATTTTCTTTTGAAGACTTTTTTATTTCTCGCATCACTTCGGGGTTACTTTGATCCTTGGAAAAGTTGTCGAAGTTGATGAAATAACCAGAGGCAGTTCTGTCAATTGTTGGGATTGTTCTTTCAATCTGTCTTTCGGTAGCACTTTTAGATGCCACATTGATGTAGACTGGTGTTTCTTGACGAACTGTTTCAATCTGTGTCTCAAGAGGCACGAGTTCCATGGCATTATTGCATAGTCCTTCTCTGTGCACTGCAGGCTGATCGAATGTGATTAGTCTTTCAGTTTGAACCTCTTGGATTGTTGCAAGTTTGGGTATTCTGTTGTTTCTTGGGAGTCCACTGGGCCTACTGTTGATTATAGGCCACATGCTTGTGGTTTTACCAGGTCGATAGATACAACTCTGTTCTCCTTTTTACCAGCAAGGGGCGGTAGTACTACTGATCTTGTTCCGGTGACTGCCAAGACAGGTACTGCTTTTCTAAAAGAGCTACCTGTTTCCAGAGCAATTTATGCTTTATTGTGGCACCTGTGTCATCTTTGTAATCATTTTCAATCCAACTCTACAACTTATTATTGTAAGAGTTGACGCATAAATGAGAATCGCACACGATAAGTGTCGGGAATTCACGTTCTGCATTTTCGAGCGCCATCTTTAAACATCTGATTTCAGCTCTCTGAGCCGAACAGTACTTTACTGATTCAGTTTTTGTTACTTTCGGTCTGAACTTACCGCACAGCCAACGACCTTTAACAATGGCACAGGCTGCATCGTAGGATTTGCTCTCTACATTAAAATGCTGTACAAATCTATCTGTATAGATTATACAGGCATACTGTGGGAGAGGCAGAAGTTTGATTGGCAGAGGATATTCTTCTTCATATTCTAAATCATTCAGTTCTTCGAATTGCGGGGCGAAATAGTATTTCAAATCTTCCGCTCCTAGAGAATCTACACACTGTATCCATTTCGGATCCAGTGACACTGTAGGCAGGTTTACTGGGCTGAATAGCACCTCGAAGGCGGATTCCGCTGTGAGGATATTAATCCGTTTACCATGTGCTAATTCTCGTTCATTGGCTAATGCAATTTGCACTGCTTTCACAGTTCTTTCTGTGTGACTGAATGTTTTTTCTACTTGTGTGTACAAGTGAGATTTAATTGAAATTGGAACCTTTTCTCCCTCATTAGAGGTCAGGTACGTGAATCCGCATCCTCCTGGGATGACTCGGATTACAAGATCGCGTGTGTTGTCACGTGTATCTAATTTTGTTTTTGCTAACATGTCTGTTTGCAGTGATCTCAAAATTTCTGTGTGTTTTTGAGTCCAATTGATGTGTTTAAAATCAGGTTTAATTAGTTCGTAGAGAGGTTTAACCCTCTCTGCGTAATTTAGAATGTAAGTTCTTCCGAAATTCAGAAAACCTAGTATGGATTGTAAATAATTCAGCGTTCTTGGAGCTTGGAGTACAGCGTACTTCTCTAAGAAGTTGTCCGCTAGGCTTTTTCCTTCACTTGATAATTCGTATCCTAAGAATAGTACTGTCAGATGGGCAATTCGAGACTTTTTAAAGTTGAATTTGTAACCCTCTGCTGCGAACCCAAGTATAATGGTGTTCACTCTTTTCAAGTGAGTATCCAAGTCGTCGTCTGTGAGATAGATATCATCTACATAAGATAATGCCTCATCATCATATATTTGTAGTAACTCTGTTACTCTAGCTGAGAATAGTCCTGGGCTGTTCTTGAACCCCTGTGGGAGTCGACAGAAATTTTCTGAGACCCCATTACTGAGAAAGCGGTCAAGTATCTGCTTTCTGGTGCAATGTTTTGACAAAAGAAACCATTAGGTATGTCTAATGTTGTTTTATACTTTTTCCTAACTATGTTATTCATTAGGGCTGCACTATGCGAGTTTTGTACTGCAAAAGTTTTGCAACATGCATTAAGGTGTCTGTAGTCCAAAACTAGACGATATGAATTGTCTGGCTTGGAGACAGGAAACAAAGGATTGTTCATTTGAGAGGTGCATGTTTCAATCACCCCCTGGTATTCAAGTTGATCTAAGATCTCCCTGACTTGTTTTTTAGCTTCTTGCTTAATGGGATACTGCCGTTGGGCAGTTGGTTCACTTTTTAATTGGATTTTGTGAGGAGGTGAGTCCTCATCCCATCCTACATGATTTTTATATAATGCCGGTGCCTGGGCTACTGCCCATTTCCTTGCATAAGTATATTTTTTGTTAATCGGAATGTGATTCGAGAAGGCAGGCATAATCATTTCTTCGCCACGAGGGTACTCCCTGACAAACTCTGGGGGCCAATCTTTTTCAGCTAACAGAATATCATAGCCTTTTGAGAGTTTATCCCAAAATAAACCCTTTATTTTCCTAGTCTTATCACCCTCTATACGCAATGTTATTTCGTATATCTTATGGGGCTCGCTAAGTCTGGTGTCGGCAGTTTCAACCTAAATGTATTAATTTGTGTCCACTGTCTCCAGATGACTCATCAAGATCTTGCGGGCTATACTGATTTCTGCTGCACTGTCCAACATTGTCTGTGCCCACTCCCCGTTTTTCAACTGTGTCCTCAGTATTCTCGGCATGGTTGATTACTCTAATACTGGCTACCTTCTTTTTTGGAAATCGAGATTTTTTTTACTCCGAGCAGGTTCCTTGTCTTTGGACTTGGTGTGCTCTCCTGGGTCTGACCGTCCTCTTCTTTCCGATTTCTGCGAAAAAGATCGAGAGGGACGTGTATCAATACTTTGATATCTATCCGTTTTTTTCAAATTATCCCTATTTCTAAGGTTATATCTTTTCTCAGAGGGCTCCCTCTGGGGAGACTGGTGTTCTCGAGTCAGAGTTCTTTCCCTCCATCGAGGAGACCTTCCTCTGGACTGGAAAACTTTTTCCTTGGGAGTGGATTGTTTATTTCCATCCCAGCTCTTTTTAGGAGTGTTTGAATTATTTTTAATAAATAATTTTTCAAGATTTTCGAGCAGTTGGGGCTTTACTGGTTTTCCACCCAAGCTGTCTCTACTTAATTCTTCATAGCATTTCTCTATGATTCTGGCAAGCTCAACTGGCTGATCTGTTATATCTGTTTCCTTCAACTTCTGGCGGATCGCCACAGATGCTGCTTCTCCTTTTATATTGGCTAACAATATAGCCGAGACCTGCTTGAAGTCTTTCAGTAATTTCAAATTTCATACCAAGAGTTAAAGCAGGTTCTGGACCGTATTCATTTTGAATCTGTTATAGCACATCTGGTATTACCGCCATAGACGGAACACGATGTGTTTTTGTGTAAATGGAAGCAAAGACTGTACCCCAAGTGTCGCAGTCCTCCACGTGTGGTGCGATTCCCATAGGAAGGCAGATGGTCTAGATTCTGTGTTTCTCAATAGGGGTAGTATCCGGAAATACTGCCTCTATTTGAGTGATTTCCTGTGCTAACCAAAAAGAAATTTGTTCCCGTTTTACGGGTGTTTTACCAAGACATGACTGTATGTTCTGTGGTGTAATTTTATTAGTGTTCCCCTGATGAGGGGTCAGCTGTGGTATATTAACAGCTGGTTGGACTGTTGCAGTCCGCATTACATATTGGACTAATTGCCTATGTATTTTAATAAGTGTTTTTAGCTGTACTAGCAGCTCTTCTTTAGACATTTTTGCAATGTCCGGGTGTGGTGTGTAGCTGGCTAGAACCGGCTAAGTTGCTCCTGGTCTACCTAGTGGACCGAGCCTGGTAATATGATCATTATGTTTTAGGGCGCCATTAAACCAGAGCAGGTGCTCTTGGAATTTTAGTGGGATTTCAGTCTCCTCGAAAGGAGCGTACTCATCCGGTGGCTTCTCTATTTTGTAATAGTGAAACTCTTTTGTTCTAGCGTTTGCCGCTGGAAAGTTTATCCATGAATAGAATACCTCTGTCTGCCGATATTCGTGTGCCTCTATCACGAAAATTACTGTACCGCCTTGTGGTGTCAGTCCGTTTTCTATAAGTTTTAAAGTTATAGATTTTCTTAAATGTGCCGGGATGATTATTGCACCCGGTTCAGTATCGTCGGGACCCTGCTGAGTCGCATCTGCTGTGGCCCCAGTGGTTCCGTTTTCTAAGTCTGACATTTTATAAATGCAGTGTTTGCAGAGAAGGTCTCCAAGGAGACAAAGATTAGGTGCACAATATTTTGGAACACTGTATCCTTCAACGTTGAATAAACCAGAGCTTTACATAGGAATCTCTTCCTACTGAGTTCGGGCGGATTTTAACCTTTCACCCACTCCAGACGTCTATTGGAGTATTTACGGGAGAAAGGGGTCTGTGTGAAAAATGCACGACTGAGTTACTCTAACGTCTTGCGTTAGTTTATCGCCTTACCAAACGTTTGGGCGCCATGTAGTGTAGTTCCTATTTTCCCAATAGGCCCTGCGCATTGGAATAACATAAACAGTAGTATCGACGTAGAAGTGCGGATCTTCCAGGCCTCTACTGACTATGCTAAACTTAATTGGGGTTGTTACCAACTAGCTCAGAGGTCACTGGAAACTTTCTTGACTGAAATAGGAAGTGATCAGCTTCCCTGGCACAGCCAAGAAGGGATTCAGTTTTCCAACAACTGTGCAACATGACAACTTTGCTCCTCAGATCAAGAGTCAATCTCTAGGGTCGTGTGAAACAATAGACAGTTATTTTACTCAGTCAGTGGTTGTGCAGTTTACTTTCACAATATGTAGAGAATAGAGAGACGTGCATTTTCATTAAAGGGTAACATTTATTGAACAGTCTTTCTTCTCGTACAAGAGAAATGAATTGCCACAATTGCAAGACTTGTTATTATAAAAAGTACGTACAGTAAGATAAGTATTGCTATAACTTGCGCGCCTGCAATGCACTGCTGATGACGTCACATATTACATCACTCATGACATGGTCAGTGACATCACTCATGACATCACTGATGACACCATCCTTGTGACAGAGTGACAGACCTCCTTTCACTGTAATGTAACCCTTGAAACACATATTCAAAAATAGAAACTATATATTTTTTTAAAATGGAGATACCCATATCAGTTACAACAACCAATTCAGTAATTCCACCATCTATATACACATCTACTCATTCACAAACAGTTCTATATAGTCACTCATACATATACTCACTCATCATATGTAGTGATACACCTATACATCCTGTTACACACCGACAGTCATCCAAAAGTTACTCACACACATACTCACACATGCAAAGAAACTATTGAACATCCATTTATTTGCATATAGAGCTATACACACACTACCACCTTACTTCTATTGAAATTTAAACATATTTATTCTCTTAAACAATCACTTATAGAAACACATACTTATTTAAACAGGAACTCTTACAATCTCTTACTCTCACATATACTCACTTATATACATCAATATTCACATATACTGTAGTGTAGTTCCTATTTTCCCAATAGGCCCTGCGCATTGGAATAACATAAACAGTAGTATCGACGTAGAAGTGCGGATCTTCCAGGCCTCTACTGACTATGCTAAACTTAATTGGGGTTGTTACCAACTAGCTCAGAGGTCACTGGAAACTTTCTTGACTGAAATAGGAAGTGATCAGCTTCCCTGGCACAGCCAAGAAGGGATTCAGTTTTCCAACAACCGTGCAACATGACAACTTTGCTCCTCAGATCAAGAGTCAATCTCTAGGGTTGTGTGAAACAATAGACAGTTATTTTACTCAGTCAGTGGTTGTGCAGTTTACTTTCACAATATGTAGAGAATAGAGAGACGGGCGTTTTCAATAAAGGGTAACATTTATTGAACAGTCTTTCTTCTCGTACAAGAGAAATGAATTGCCACAATTGCAAGACTTGTTATTATAAAAAGTACGCACAGTAAGATAAGTATTGCGAAATAATACTGTAAAAGCATTGATATGGTTTATTAGCCATACAATGGTTTAAAATGAATAAAACATATATACATTCATATATACATTAGGCTAAAATACTCAACTGGTGCTTCTAACTACGCCTACCCCAGTGTACCTGACCTAAGCCTAATACTTGGGAGGGGAGTAAGTAAGTAGCTTTAAGTTAAGTTGGTTTTGCCAAGGTTTGCTCCAAGAATTCTCTCTAAGGGTTTAGTCAACACCATACCTCTGGAATAGAATGATGGAGGTCTGGTATCTCCTTCAGGGGGTCGATATCCCAGTCACCCACAAGGGTAGACCAGAAACGCCAGAGCTGGATTTCTCTGCAGAAGAAAGACAGCGTCTCTTCTCAGCCCGTCGAGGAGGAGGAGGAGGGGCAGCGTCCGCGGGCAGCTTGCATCTGCTGGGCTCTTCGCAGGGGACGGCTGTTCAGCTCCTAAGTTCACCACACCATCGTTCGCTAGTTAGCAGCGATAGCAGTAGCGATAGCAGCTATGGTATCATCAGCATGACAGCTTCTTCAGCAGCAGCGAGACAGCTAGCAGCATCAGCGATGGCATTGATAGCTTCAGCGTAACAGCAACGAGACAGCAGCGTTTGCTTAAGGCAACGTTGGTAATATTTATACCTGAAAGGTGCCTTGTTTGACGTAAGTTTTTGGACATAAGACGTCAATAAAGATGTCACTAGGAAGTGATCGTTTATCAGTGCTCATTAGAGTTCTATTACTAATCAAAACACAGCAAGCGGGGATTTCCAGGTTGCTGAGTTTTTATCTTGTTGAAGAACTCAGAGTGTTAATCTAGGAATCTCAGATAGTAACTTCTGCTATGTCATTGCACTAATTGGTTGCAAAGGAAGTGGCAGAGAAAGCTATTCTGAAATGTGTCTCTGTTCGTGTGAGGCCAGAGACGAGTTTCTGAATATTGCACTTGAACGGTTATGCCAATATAGGGAATAAATGGATTTATAGCCGAATAGGGGCATAAGGTCACAGTATCGATCAGGGTCCTAGATTAGAACGCAACAATACTAGATTAAAACATATGTAGTTACTGATAAAGACACTAGTGAGACAGTCATTCACTCACTAACATACACATATACACACTCATCCACCCATACAGTCCTGCACATATGCTGTCTTCAAAACACATACAAACAGAGAGTCAGTCACTCATGCATCTATGTGCTAAGTAATACCCCCACCAAACCATATAGACAGTCATACTGATACTAAGAAAAACATCTAATAACCCATATACATACACATGTAGCTACTCACCAACCCATGCAGTCGCTTATACACAAAGTGAAACACTAATACATATATTTAAATATTTAAACATTACTCACTAATATTTATTTTTCAGAAAGACACACATTCACTGGATGGTGTCATCAGTGATGTCATGAGTGATGTCACTGACCATGTCATGAGTGATGTAATATGTGACGTCATCAGCAGTGCATTGCACGCGCAAGTTATAGTGAGTCCAACTAACTATAACGTGGGAATTTCAATGGTTTTATGTCAGTAAAATTTCCAGCTAACTATAACTGGTGCGAAACCTATGTTTTTTTCAGTGAATTTAATAGGTTTTTTAAATGCTAATTCTTAACTATAACTGGTGTGAAACCTATGTTTTTTTCAGTGAATATATATATATACATATTACCTACTGGCGGTCGCCAGTAGGTAGTTATAGTTAGGATTTTTTTCAATGTTAAATCTCAAAATTCTATTTGGAATAACTTTAGCACCGGTTGACGAATCTGCCTGAAAATTTCCTGAAAATGGCCTCGTCGAGCTCCGGTCCTTCCTTGAAAGTTTGGGGGGGATACATCAAGCAGGGGCCGAGATAAAAGGGGGGTCCCAAAACGCGTTTTCCCCATGTTAATTTCCATAGGGCGGTCGATTTCACTTTTAACCCGAACGGCTGAATGGATTTCCACCAAATTTGGCAAAATTGTAGGGATTGGTAGCCTGATGTGCCTTTGCTATGTCTCAAGATATGTGCTGCAGTGGATTTTGAGTAATTTAGGTTACAAAAAATATATATATCTATAGCAGCGCACCGGTGCGCGCACCAGGGAGCGCTCCGGGCGCGTGACGCGAGGTGCGCATGGAAAGCTGATTGGCTCTCGGGTGTCTGTAAACATTCGAAACAGTCCAGAGCGGCCGCCATCTTGTGTCTCGGTAAAATCGAGACATAAGAGGTGGCTAAAACAAAGGGGGAACTGACCATAAGGCGTCAGGGATAGACCCCTTTGACCCCCTAGGTTTGATGTGGGGGCTATAAAAGGGCCCCGCGGGGCATTTAAAATATTTTTTTTTTTTCGTTTTGCGCGGGGGAAGCGCCCGGTGAGCGCACCAGGTAGCGCACCGGGGAGCGTAAAATGAGGGAAAAAGATGACAGAGTTTTTAAAAAAATGAAGTTTTTATTTAGAAATTGGAGGTAGTTCTAAAAAGAACTTTTTTTTTTCTTCTTTTTGTTGTTTTATATTTTTTTTGTGTTTTTTGAACTTTTTGAACTTTTTTTGGCTTTTCAAAACAGTTTTATATTTTTTTTGTATTTTTTTAGGGGGAGAAACAAAAAAAGGGAACTGAAACTGGCTCAACTGGAGAAAAAAAACAAAAAACCCAAAAAATTACTTCTTTTTGGGGCACTTGTGATTATCACCTGCAAGGACGATGAGCTTAACGCTTTTTTCGCCATAGGCGATAAGCTTGCCACATGCAGAACAAGTGATTTTAAAATCAGCAAATCTCGGCTGAATGCAAGGCATCACCTCGGATGTTTCTGGTTCTGATGAGGTGGGTTGGTTTCTTTGGGAGGGGGTCCTTGATGACTGGGGGAGGTTACTGGCCAGTTCCCTGAACTCTGCACGAGAGTAGTTGTTTGGGTGCTTTCTGGTCATGTGCCGAATCATGGTATAGTTACCAAAAGAATATTTTTTGTTTGGGTTGCCCCGTGAAAGTTCATCATTGCAGATGAGGCAAGTCACCTTGGGCGCATTCACCTTTTTTTTCCCCTCTGGGAATGAAAAAAACTGCCATACAATGTGTGGTTTGGGTTTGTAAGGTGTATTTTCTTCTGGCAGCCATCTTCTTCTCCCCTCCTCCTCTTCCTCTTCCTCCTCCTCCTGTTCTTGACCACCAATATAATTTGGAGCTGGTCCTTTTGGTGGTTGTGGTGGTGGGGCAGATGCACCAGCTGATGCTACTACTGAAGCCATTATTTGGAGCAAAAAAGTAGAGAGAGCAACAAACAGGTCTTCCTCAGTCAAAGGACAAAGTCAGAATAAGCAAAAAAGGTGGGGTCTTTCATCATTTAGAAAAAAAAACTGTCCTGAACCAATGAGAAGTGTTATTTTCAGGTCACAAGACCAGGGGCTTCATCATTATGAAACTAAAACTGTTATGAACCAATGAAAAGTGTTATTTTCTGCTCACATGAACCTACGCGCTTACGCTACGCGCCCGGGGGCGCGCAGCGTAAGCGCGTCGGAAGTTTACGTTTTGCGATCGTATTCGCTCGAGTACTTCCGGGTGCGCTTACGCCGTGCGTATCACGCGGTCGCGGTTACGCAATACGTCACGATCATGTTTTCGTTTGCGATATTGGCGCTCACGGGACGCTCCCCGGAGCGCGCCCGGGGGCGCTTTTCGGAAATACGCTTTTCGGGGCGCACTCCGGGGCGCGCTCTGGGAGCGCTCCCCCCAAAAATTTTAAAAAAAAAATGGGATAATTGTAGGGACAGGTAGCCCTATTCTGAAGTGGTTTGTAAAAAAATGAACTTTATAAAAATATGTATTGTGCTACATTGGGCTTAATATATGTTAGAGCCAAAATGTAGCCCAAATGTAGCCCAAAGTAGCCCAATGTAGCCCAAAGATGGCCACCAGAGCAGACCAAAAATTGTAAATGTAGCCCAAATTTCAACTAGATGTAGCCCAACTGTAGCCCAATGACAGAATGTACCAGAGTGTTAAAAAGAACAACTATAGTGCTAACAGTCTTATTTATAAAGTGAAACTTATAGTTAGGAATTAGCATTAACAAAACCTATGAAATTCACTGAAAAAACCATAGGTTTCACACCAGTTATAGTTAGGAATTAGCATTTAAAAAACCTATGAAATTCACTGAAAAAACCATAGGTTTCACACCGGTTATAGTTAGGAATTAGCATTTAAAAAACCTATTAAATTCACTGAAAAAACCATAGGTTTCACACCAGTTATAGTTAGCTGGAAAGTTTACTGATATAAAACCATTGAAATTCCCACGTTATAGTTAGTCGGACTCACTATAACTTGCGCGTGCAATGCACTGCTGATGACATCACATATTACATCACTCATGACATGGTGAGTGACATCACTCATGACATCACTGATGACACCATCCTTGTGACACAGTGACAGACCTCCTCTCAGTGTAAAGTAACCCTTGAGACACATATTCAAAAATAGAAACTGAAATTTTTAAAAAATGGACATACCTATATCAGTTACAACAAGCAATTCTGTACTTCCACTATCTATATACACATCCACTCATTCACCAACAGTTCTATATAGTCACTCATACATATACTCACTCATCATATGAAGAGATACACCTATACATCCTGTTACACACCGACATTCATCCAAAAGTTACTCACACACATATTCACACGTGCAAATAAACTATTGAACAACCATTTATTTGAATATAGAGTTATACACACACTTCCACCTTACTTCTATTGAAAATTACACATATTTATTCTCTTAAACAATCACTTATAGAAACACATACTTATTTAAACAGGAACTCTTACAATCTCTTACTCTCACATATACTCACTTATATACATCAATATTCATATATACTAGATTAAAACATATGTAGTTACTGATAAAGACACTAGTGAGACAGTCATTCACTCACTAACGAACACATATAGACACTCATCCACCCATACAGTCCTGTACATATGCTGTCTTCAAAACACATACAAACAAAGAGTCAGTCACTCATGCATCTATGTGCTAAGTAATACCCCCACCAAACCATATAGACACTCAAACTGATACTAATAAAAATATCAAATAACCCATATACATACGCATGTAGCTACTTATCAACACATGTAGCCACTTATACACAAAGTGAAACACTAATATATGTATTTAAATATTTAAACATAACTCACTAATATTTATTTTTCAGAAAGACACATATTCACTGGATGGTGTCATCAGTGATGTCATGAGTGATGTCACTCACCATGTCATGAGTGATGTAATATGTGATGTCATCAGCAGTGCATTGCACGCGCAAGTTATAGTGAGTCCGACTAACTATAACGTGGGAATTTCAATGGTTTTATATCAGTAAAATTTCCAGCTAACTATAACTGGTGTGAAACCTATGGTTTTTTCAGTGAATTTAATAGGTTTTTTAAATGCTAATTCCTAACTATAACCGGTGTGAAACCTATGGTTTTTTCAGTGAATATATATATATATATATATATCTCTATGTATACATATATATTTATATATATATATATATATATATATTTTATATATATATATATTCAATGAAAAAACCATTGGTTATAGAACATATATAGTTAGGAATTTGCATTTACAAAACCTTATTTTACTCGCATAAAACCATTGAAATTCCATATATAGTTAGATGCGCTAACTATATATCGGGCACCCGCAATCCACTGCTGATGATGTCACATATTACATCATTCATGACATGGTCAGTGACATCACTGATGACATCACTGATGACATCTCAAATGACATCACTGATGACATCTCAAATGAAATCACTGATGACATCACTGATGACAACATCCAGTGACTGTATGTTTCTGTAAAGTTAAAATATGTCTTATATTTTGAAGAATGAGTGGATGTATAAGTGTCTGGATGAAGGATTTAGTAGGTGCATGACTGACTGTATGAGTGAGTGATTAAATGTGTCTCACTAAGTGCATGGGTTAGTGACTGGGTTTTAATTTGTGCATCATTATATCTGTTGTTCTACAAACTGCTGCATATGTTGATCAGTAGCTATATGAGTAACTGTATGGGTTATTCATTGGTTGTCCAAGTATTTGTATGGGAAACTGAGTGTGTGTGTATGGTGGCTGGGAGGTGTGTGACTCTGTACATAGATGTGTGAGTAGTTGATTCACTATATGTATGGGTTCAAAAGTGCATGTGGAAACAGCTGTATGGGCGGTTGACTGTGCATGAGAGTATTAGTGAGTGAATGGATATCTCAGTGCTACATGTCAAAGTAAGTACATATGTAAAACACAGTACATGTGAGAGTTGACATATATAAATAACTGTACATAAGAGCCAGTGAATGTGTGAGTGGCTGTATGGATCATTGTGAATATGTATCAGGGATTGTATAAGAGAGTAAATATGTGTTATTATATGTTTGAATAAGTAAGGTGTGTATAACTGTATAGTTGAGAAAATGGAGGTGTGATTGATTTTTTGCATAACTGACTAGGTGTGTGAGTAACTCCATGGATGAGTGACAGTCTGTGACTGTCTGTTTACACTGATTGTATCTAAGGTTATATTAGAGTCTGAAGAGGTTCATGGTATTATCACATGAATGATATCATCAGTGATATGATCAGTCATGTCAAACGAGATGAGTGATGTCATCAGTGATGTCACTGACCATGTCATGAATGATGTAATATGTGACATCATCAGCAGTGGATTGCGGGTGCGCTATATATAGTTAGCGCATCTAACTATATATGGAATTTCAATGGTTTTATGCGAGTAAAATAAGGTTTTGTAAATGCAAATTCCTAACTATACATGTTCTATAACCAATGGTTTTTTCATTGAATTTTCAAGGTTTTGTAAATGCAAATTCCTAACTATATATGGACTATAACCTATGGTTTTTTCTGTGAATTTCATTGGTTTTTTAAAAGCTAACATCTGTAGCTGTAAAATGTATTCTTCTTTAAAACCCAAAATATATTTTAGATGTTTATTGATTATTTGTATTGAAATATTTTTTTTTCTTCGCTTCCGGTAAGCGAACCGGGAAGCTTTCCGTTAGCTCATCTTGATGCCGCGATCTAGTACGCGAACCGGTAAACGTTACGTTAGCGGAACTGTGACGCGTCGCGGAAGCGCGACGTATCATTGTCGCGTAATGCGTCTTATAACGCGCCGCTTTAGCGCTCCCGAAAGTGCTCCGGACCGCGAACCGGAAACGATGCGGGACGCGGCGCGCACCGCGTAACGTAAGCGGAACAAGTCATGTGACTTGTTTATCAAACTTTTCATCGGTTCATTTCACTTTTGGTTTCCAAATGATGTATGACTAGGTCATGTGACCTAAAAATAACACTTTTCATTGGTTCAGAACTTTTGCTTTTCCCAAATCATGTAAACCCCTTCTTCTTTCCTCACTCTGACTTTCATCTTGGTGAGAGAAAGACCATTTTCCATTTTGATTGCAATGGCTTCTATCTTTGCTTCAGCTGGTGGACCCCCACCACCACCTCAACCTCCTCATGACAAGAGAGGACCACCATCACAATTCATCTCCAACAGAGAGGAGGAAGAGGACGACTTAGAAGAAGAGGACACTGATGAACCGGAATTTATTCAGGAGTTGCCCCGTGTTTCCCGAAGGAAAACAAGTTTTATATGGCAGTTTTTCTCAATTCCTCGAGGGGAGAAGAAGGTTAATGCCAAATATGCCACCTGCCTAATTTGCAAAAAAAGATTATCTCGAGGCACAGAGAAAAAGTATAGTATGGGCAACTATACTATGCATCGCCATATGGTCAGGTGGCATCCATTAAATTACAGCCGGGCAGAGTTAAGGGACCTGCAAGATAATCCCCCGACAACTCCTGTGGCCAGATCAACTTCAAATATATCTTTGACTGCAAGAGAGGCACAGGAAACTGTGCCAAACATACAGCCAAACTTCAAGCACATGAAGTTTACGTGCATACATTGTGGTGCTATGCTCTCATGTGGCAACATGAGCGTAAACTTAATCAACTTGGTGTTTGATAACCATAACTGCCCTAACCCACCCAAGCAGTAATTTTTTCTTTGCTCCTGTTGAGCCCTTTTCAATGCCTGTTTTTTTGTTGTTTCCCCTCCATGAAAAACACAAAAAAAACATAAAACTGTTCTAAAAATACAAAAAAAACAAAAAATGTTCAGAAAATAAATAAATAAATAAAACAACAAAAACATTAAAAAAAAGTTATTTTCAGAACTACCTCCCCTTTCAAATAAAATTGCTAGAATGTTTAGCACTCTGGCAAGCTCTATTTCTTTTGGTTCGCTTTCCAGTTCGCTGCCCGGTTCGCGAACTTGAAGCGAACCCAAAAAATATTTTTAAAAAAAAAAGAAGAGTTAGTATAAGGGAAGTAAACAGAGAGTAATGTAAAAAGAAAGACAGCTATAGGGAGTAAACCAGAGATAGTGTTTAATAGATCTATTTATTAATTCAGGATGACGATAAGGTGTGATGTCTCCTGAGGTTTGTTTAAGGTGAGACCTACTCAGGGTTACAGATCAATTTTACACTTGTTGAAGAATACAGAGCAGATAAAGCATGTGAAGGCCTACCAATGAAGTAAATCATGTCCTCTTATTACATCATTCATGACATGGTCAGTGACATCATCAGCAGTGCATTGCGGGTAAAAAGAGTAGAAAACATTTACCTTATAATTCTTGTTACCTTTTTTAAATATTTTTTCATACTTTCAATCTGTAAAAGAGAGAACAAACATTTCCAAAAATATTACAACATGTATTTAAAAATTAGAAAAGAAAAGGGAAAAGGTTCAAGAAGAAACACTTTTTCAACAACTTTGACATTTACAGAAGCCTCTGCTTCTCTACGTCCCCTACACAATCCTAAAGATATATATTTTAAACAAACAGTATCTTCATGCTGATGAACTGAGACCTATTTTGGAACATGGTACTTCTTTTGCACTGCTGATGTCTCACAATAGTGATGCAATAGCAGCGCAAAAAAGATGTAAAGCCATCATAAAATTGTGTCTAATATTTTAAATGATAGTTTCAGGATGCAAATAAGATGTGTGCTTTCAAGAGCTTTCTTTGAGGTGAGGCCTATTCCTTTTTTTAAAAAAACAGTACCCAGAAGTACAGCACTGTAAGCATTAAAATTGACACTTACAGAAGACTCAGTTTCTCCATATCTACCTCACATTTCTAAATGTATATCATAAGTACAAACAGAAGAACATTAATTATACATGTTATATGGTTTATTTTTGCTGTTCTCAGAATGTATCAAATTTCACTTAAATCAGTGACTTGAAGGTATTCATCATGTAACAGCGGGGAAAAAAAAACACAATCAAAATGACTGTGTTTAAAAAACCCATACAACCTAAGAAATCTGATTTCAAAACTCCTTAAAATTAACTTACTTTCAATGACGTTGAAGGATCTCCTATGAACAGCATCCACTCTGTTGTGCTATAAATATTTTCAGCCCGCCACTTTCTGAAAGAAAACCTCCATCGATACGAAAAATATGTTACATAGAAGAAAAGACTTCTCTCATTCTATCACATGTTTCCACTAGGCCAAATCATGTTGCCGCGATTCGCAACTCTTGTAATTCTTCCAATCAAATCCCAACATTTTCTATTTTCGCAACTTTCAAAAAGAATACATTTAAGATTATTTTCACAATCTTGGACTACTAATATCTTACCCTTCTTTGTCACTCATGTTCTCCTTTTCCTATGACACTGATACTGCTTACTATGAAGCAGACTTACTTGCATCAGGTTTATATAGTTGGATTTTTAAATTGACATTATAATTAAAAGTTTTGGACCAATAATCTAGACAGCATTGCAGACTTACATTCCCTCTACTTCATGAACCTTTTGCAATTCTTCACAGGAAATCCCGAGATTCTTTCATTAAAATTTTGGTTTTAAAAACACCAGGTAAGAATTTTTAAGGTCAAACGGCAATTTTTTTTTGAAAGTTACAACAGAATCATTGCAGAATGACCAGCCGTTTCGAGACTTTAAATAAGCTGTATAATGTCCTGATGTTGTTGAAGGACCATCGTGATAGATAATTGCTACAGTTACAAAAGTCCTTCCTGATATTGAAAGCTGAGAAGCCACAACATTTTTTATTAAAGTTGACAATTTTGATCCATCAGGCCTACATCGTTGAATCATTAAAATGACATACTGTCCATATCTACGTATAAATAATGTTGACATCATTTCAGATTTACATTGGCTACACTCCATGTTGTGATCCGCTGCATTTACTAGATTATTAAAGGAGACTGATTTACTGTCTGGCAAAGTTAAATATATAAATCTTTCTGAGTCTACACTAGTAGTACTTGATACCCTACAATTCTCGCAGTCATGCTGCCATTGATAAGAAAGCCCAAACAGGTGATCTACATCTACACCCTCATCTTGCAATACATCAAGCATATACATTAAAAACTCCTGACAATCTTGCTGATTATTTTCAGAGAAGTCTGTTTGACCTGAACATTCATCTAACAGATAACGAACTTCAGACACACTTTCTACTTTTGTTCGATCAGTGCTACATTTCTCGAAAACAGAATTCAACAAACAGCATAAAATTTGTTCTGAATTCAACAGAATCTGTTCTTTTAAACTCTCTAGTGAAAAGAGAACATTAACCACTACATTTGCATAGCAGTTGACACCAGAACTGTTTTCAAATTGAAAACCGACAACATCTTCAACAGAATCCACTTTCTTTCTGCTAACAATTTTCGGTTCATTGACTTTTAGTCTTTTTGCAACAACCTCCCTACTATTACTGATATTTCTACGTTTCCGGCCTACCACACGTTTCTCAAACAAAGGATATTGAGGCAAATGTGGCGCATACTCTCTTCTTAACCTATTGTATTCCTTAACACAATCTAGATCCGCACAAATGTTTGTGACATCACAGTCAATCAAGTACAATCCTGATAAAGTTCTAACTCGTGACAATGCCACATATGCCATACCCTCCTTGAACACAGAACTGCCAATATTCACCAATGCACTGTCTACACTTAAACCTTGCGATTTATGAATTGTTACCGCATATGCCAAGCAAACAGGAAACTGTTTACGGCGAACATATAAGTCTTTAACAAGCAAAAACCTAGCAGAACAACGACCAATTAGCTGTACTTCCTCAATGCCATCAAATTTAATTTTTAAAAATTCTATTCCATCTCTATTTCTGTACTTCTCAAAATCAACAACATTACCCATTGATCCATTTACCAGACCTCTTTCAACATGTAAATTTCTTCTCAAAATGATTCGGCAATTTAAACACACATTCAAAGTCTTTTCAAAACCCGCTGTTTTAGATATAGTCTTCTCTAATGAATCCAATTTTGATTTTAAATTTTCTGACAAAATAATTGTTGATCCCATGTGCTCTATTTTGTCAATAGCTTCAAGTTTCACAATCTCTTGCTTTTCTAAATTCAACATTTTGTTGTTGAAGATGGCACATTCTGCAAGAGTTGGCATCAAACATATTCCGGATTTCTTCTCAGTAATTTTCTGAAAAATATTCTCAGCCACAATCTCTTGTTCGGGATATAAATTTGAAAGTAATCGTGCATTTAAAGCTTCTTTTCCATGCTCGGTCACTTTTCCAATTCTAATATCTTGTAGAATATTCTTGTAATCTTCATCTTTTGCCTGACGCATATTTTCATGCAGTTCAGCATAATTGAAGTTTAACCATATATTGACATTGCCAATGCTCCCTAGGCACTTCCTGGTATCTTCATGCGTGAGTATTTTGAACACAGGTTCTCCTTTTACTGGTGTCAGCTGCAGAAGATCTCCGAAAACAATGATGTGTTTGCCACCAAATAACACATCATATTCAGTTTTAAGTACTTCTTGCATTCTCAAATGCACAAAGGCAAGCATGACATTGGAAACCATGCTTACTTTGTCAATGATAAGTAGTTTCATTTTCCTCAAGACTCTTGAAACTTCACAGCAAGCATCCCCAGATAACTTGTGATATTGTAATTTGTTGTCATGCTCCACCTGCAGCATCAGTAGATGATGCAAAGTAATACCTTTAATGTTATGTGCTGCAAGTCCAGTAGGAGCGGTGACAACACAAGACAGCGATGACTCAGTCCTTTCCTGCAGATGGCATGAAATTGCTTTAATGAGGAAACTTTTTCCAGTTCCCGCTTCTCCACTCACATACAGTAGGACAGGCTTCAACGATGTACATGAGCACTCTTTCTTCTCATGACTTAATCCATGCTCAATTTGCTTGGTAACTTCATCATATATTTTCCTCTGCTCAACGTTGAGTTGTTTTTCCAAGTCTTCTAAGTTAACTGAATCCTCCTGAGCATGTGCCATGGCTCTTTCCACTTCATTCATAGCAGTGGCAGCTTAATTTTCTATAATAGGTCCTCCAAGTGGATCTTGACTCAATGAAACAGAACTCTGACTGTCCTGAGAACTGTCTCTGGCAATCTCGGCTGCAATCGTTGCTTCCTGCTCAATTTCCAAAGTTAGCATTTCTTGATATTTGGGAAAAGCAGGACATTCTATGCTATCCTTAGCAGCAGTGAAAGAGTCTTCATAACAGAGGAAATCTCCAAGCAGTTCCTCTTCTGCACGCCAAGGCTTGAAAAGTTGCAAAAGTGCTAAATAGAAAAACTCCTTTTTTTCTGAAGATTCGCCACTCAATTTTCGATGGTTTACTAATTGGCATTTTCTTTGCTTGACCAGGCATCCCTCACTTCCAATTACAGCATACACTCCTTTCCCAATATCTTCTTTGATGTTCCTCTTGAATATATAATTTTGTAGAACCTCATATAGACAAACATTCTCAAGGTGACTGCTTCGATTTGGATAATATGTATCCAACATGTTGGTCTTCAAAATGTCGGTACTGTTTGGTTCCTTTTCTGCCAAATATTCAATTTCCCGGACAGGTTTTAGAACCCGATTTCGCGTTGCAGCAAGACCAAGACTCGCCCAAACAATACTCCTGGATTTGGCATAGAGACTTGCTGAAGACAATCGATCTGAACATTCGTAAGCTCCGATTTCTCGATGCGAGAACATCTTCAGACTGAAACTGTACAACTTCTTGCTGAGGCTCTTTTCATGGGAAATGTCCTCCCACATATCCTTCAGTTTTGTCTTTTCTTTTTTGGTGATGTAAGATGTCACATACCGAGCCACAGCCATACAGTTGTCACCCACAAACTGTATATCCATGTTAGCATTCCACATGGACAAAATCACTGGGTTGTAGTCGTTGATGTACTTGGACTCTTCGTTCCTTTTCAAATTGTATGTATTTTTGGGTGATTTCCTCGTCACATTATGTCGCAGTGAAGACATCAAACTGTTCACTTTTCCTTTAGAAATCACCGGTCGTGGAAAGTTGAAACGACATTTGGTGTAGAACTTGTCCTTGTTTCTGAATTTACGACGACAGTACTTTCCACAACGATGGCTTTGGAAACGTAGAACTTGTTCTCTTAGGCTTTTCTTCTCCGTTGCGTTTGGAACAGCACACGTAGAATACTGTTCTATGAAATTCATCACTAAGTCATCCGGATCTGTTCCAAATTTAGGTGCATCCTTGATCCACAACAAGATATGTATATGAGGAGCACCTCTTGCTTGGTACTCCTTTCTCCAGAAGAAATCCAACACCTCTCCAAGAGGTGGATTCTTCTTATTTGTGATGAAAGACATCATAGCTTCAAATCTATGATTGAAGTACCTGCATACATTCACAGGATCCAAAGAACACAGTTCTCCAGGTGTCTTGAATTCAATGTTTTCAATATTTCCATTTGCCTCTCGTAGAAATTCAAGTAAGTCTTCCCAGCCATACTCGGCACAGCTCAGAGTGAGGAACCATGTCGGAGTTCCTAAGTTCCTCAGCATACATTTTAAATCACCATGACGACGGTACCAGTACTCATTAGTACCACGCTGACACGCCATGAGATTAATTAAGTGAGAATCCAAAATACTGTCTTGGACATTGACTTTATGCATAAAGTCCCTTGCCGAGATATTTCGCATCTGTATACCACTTTTTAAGATGTGGTTCACTGCATATGACAGTCCAGACAGATCGCTTTCAAACAGGAGATGAAACAAATAAGGAATGCATTGACGAAACCTAGGATCTTCTGCATACAATCGTAAAGTCCGGTATTCAGACGCAGGAATTTGATGAGGTCGCTCATCATATCTTCCTCCTCGACCTGTGGGAAATAGCTGTGGGAAACACCGAGCTTCCAAACTTTCCTCCCAAACACTAATGGGACTCCCTTTGGCTTGTTTCATTTGAAACAACTCAATAGCATTCCCCATGACTTCCTTGGAATGCAAAGGATGAACACTATAATGTTCATATATTTCTTCACTTTTAGAGGCCTCTACTTTCTCAATTTGGCCAGCACACAAATCGCTATCCTCTTCATCACTTACTTCCTCTTCTGCAACATATACATTCTTATAGTACTTATTATTTTTCTTCAAATACACTGTTGCCTTTTTGACTTTCCTAACATCCACTAAATCTTGCCATATTTTCTTATTCTTTGTCGGAACCCCATTAACCAAGATAACCAGAGGTTCCTCTTCCACTTTTTCTATTCCAATTGTGTTAATGTTTTTGTTCAAATCTAGAGGCAAATAAACAACTCTTCCCTTTAATCCTCTCTGTAAATCTGCTGGAGGCAACTTCCCTGTCTTTGGCTCCATTCTTACAATAGCCTGAAAGGGATGGATACTTTGAATCAAAATAGATTCATAAGTATTTAAATCCTTCAATTCAGAAGGAATCTCAACCAATTCCAGATTATTATGAACTGCCCTAGCAGGCATCTGGTTTTGGTTTAATTTATTACAACAATAAGTACACACACGTTGATCCGATCCTAAATCAAAATAATTTTCTACCATCAAGTATGTGGCAAAATCCTTCCATTCACTATTATTTTCCCTTTCACTTTTTGCATATAAATCCACTACCTTAGTCTGATTCTTATAATAAGTGCGTCGACAACATACACAAGTGAAATTAGGCCTCTCACTTGATTTCATCTGAAACGTGGCAATTTCCTTCTAAAAATTATCTGTACTGGAAACCTGTACATTATCTTCAACATTACCCTCTACTTCAGGGTCAATTTGAACATTCTCATCTTTACTACTAAAGTAACAAAACTCAATTTCTTCACAAATATTCTTCACATCTATTTCAGAACCATGCAAAAGAGCAGCACATAATTGTTTAAGCATAATTGCTGGACTCTTACCATAATACAACATTCTCACTAATTTTCTCACTTTATTATGATGCACTGCTAGCATCCTGAAATGATGAAAAACACTCTGGCATACTCTCCTGGAAAGACAAGCCAGTGAATGACCACGCAAACCTGTCATTTGTCTCACTCTGCAAGGATCTAAATCTTGCAACAACTTCATTTTCTGCTTCAAACTTTTCTTATTAAATGTCCGTATAAAATCACAAAGCAAATTGATGGAAACCTGTCGCACACTGCAAATAGAACTACACTTCCAAATGTACACAGGACCCTTAGGACGTCTTCCTAAAACCTCATCACTTAGCACCTCTTCTGTCTCTGTTGTCACAAGTTTTTCTTTTTCAACTGGACAACCATCCTTCACTTCATAAGCTCGACCACTGGTGTCAACTGCAAACATCAAATCATTATCCTGAAAATAACTCTCCTCATTAAAAAATGCCTCAGAACTTGAACTATGCATCCATTCTCCGGAAAAAACTTCACAAAAGTTACTACGATTTACTACTCTCTTCCATCTACTGTTTGTTTTGAAATCAGAAATTACCTTGCTTAGTTTCCTAATTCTATTGATTACCAAAATAAACAACTTTCGCTTAATTTCAAAAGCATGATCAATAATTTTCTCTACATTTTTCTTCTTCTTATAAAATGCCGCTTTCTGTTGGCCTTTTTTAATATTTTTTAATAAATTAACTATTATCCTGTTACGGAACATTCGTTTTCGAATGTCCCTAAACTGTTGTTTCCTTCTACTATCATGCACTGAGTTATCTCTTCCTCTACCAGTAACATTTTTGATGGGTCTTTCCTTTCCATTTAAATTACTCTTCTTTTTCTGAACTGAAACATTTTTTGTTGAAATACTTTTTTTACTAAAAATATTTCTTAAGAATGATTTTGTGCTCTTACCCGGAGCTTTCTTGGTGTTTTGATAAGTATTTGGGGAAGAGGACTGCTGCAATAAAACATCATCCTGCTGTCTTTGACGTTTTCTAGCCTTTCTAATACGATTTTTCGTTGGCATTTTTCAAATTAAAAAAAGATCTGCAGTTGAATCTGTGGAAAAATATAATAAAAAATGTTATTAACCACTATTACCAAACAGTAAATGAATAACAGTCATCAAAAACTTAACGCCCTACTTATTATTTAACATAGAAAATCTTTTGCACCAGCACTGCATCACAAGGACATTTTCAGTCATTTCCTCTTGAATGCAGGTATACAATTGATTTATATGCTGTGTTTAAAAACGATTTTTTTAAATCAATTACATTTCTGGATATGTACTGCTAGAGCTTCATAGGTTGCTTTGGGTCATATTTATAAGGCATATGAGTGTCTATAATGTTATTTTTCCTTTTTAAATGGAAAGCGTTCTTCATGGTGCAAGTTTCTTGTAAATACGCTCCCACCTGCGAAACGGAACTTTGCGATGCGAAGCTGATTGCCTCCCCGGTGTCTGTCAACATTCTAAACAGACCGAGCGGCCGCCATCTTATCTCTCGGTAGGATCGAGAGAGAAGAAGAGGTGAAAAACGAAGGGGGAATTTAATGAAAGGGGGCAAGGTATACCCCTCTTGACCCCCTAGGAATGTTGTTGGGGTTTTTAAAGGGTCCCGTGGGGAAAATAAAAAAAATATATTTTTCACGGTAGAAGCGCTTTCCGAACACCGAACTGGGCCGCAAACTGCTGGCGAAACGGGAATTCACCATTTTGTGCTTCGTTTTAATTAAATTACTAGGTATAAGGGGGTGCGGGAGACCATTTTGTGCTTCGTTTTAATTAAATTACTAAGTATAAGGGGTGCGGGAGACGTATCCTAATCCCTTATATTTTCTGAGGGTGGCTGAGAAGGCTCATATATGTTGATACATGTGTTCCAGCGGCTGTGCGTGAGCTTTTTTTTTTTTTTTTGCTACGTGACGTCTGTTAACGTTCGATTCGAAGGAAATCAGGAAGTGTTGACCACCAATTTGTCAGTGCGATAAAATATTTCGTTATAAATGAATCCTTATTGATAAACATTGTCTGCGCCATCTTGTCTTTTTTACAATGCCACAATTTTGTCGTGCACGGCAGCCATTTTACATGCCAGGCCGGTCCCAGGCTATCACCTAGCCCCAGCTGTAGAGAATCCAGACATGCCAACCCTCCTGATTCAGGCGTCAGACTACTGATTTCAGTGCTACTCTCCCGCCTCCCGATTCCTGCAAACAAAAACCCGGGGGCATATTACCAACAACTAGCGATAACTTGTTTAGAGACAAAAATTATCGCCGCACATCGGCGATTTTTATCGCAAATAAACCTTGCTATTAGCAAGGTTTATCGCAAATGCGATAAAAAACGGCCGCAATGCATGAATATCGCTGAAAAGTCAGCAATATACATGCATTATCCAGCAAATGCTCTTAGCCATGTTATCCACCTCTCATTGGATAACATGGCTAAGAACTGCTCGCAAATGCGATAAGAAGCGGCCGCAATGCATCAATATCGCTGAAAAGTCAGCGATATTCATGCATTATCCAGCATATGCTCTTAGCCATGTTATCCACCTCCCATTGGATAACATGGCTAAGAACTGCTCATGGCCCCATGAGGAACGCTTTCCATTTAAAAAGGAAAAAATAACATCATAGAAAAGAATCGTTTTTAAACACAACATATAAATCAATTGTATACCTGCATTCAAGAGGAAATGACTGAAAATGTCCTTGAGACACATGAAAGCATTTTCTGGAATGCCCTAGCACCATTTTTTGGACATTATTAACATGGCTATGTAACTCCCATAATCAAAATCTAAATTTGCCAAGCGCAGGTGGGAGCGTATTTACAAGACACTTGCCCCATGAGGAATGCTTTCCATTTAAAAAGGAAAAAATAACATCAAATACACTCAAATGCCTTATAAATATGACCCAAAACAACCTATGAAGCTCTAGCAGTACATATCCAGAAATGTAATTGATTTCAAAAATGGTTTTTAAAAACAACATATCTGTTTCAGCTTACATAAGAGACCATGGAATGGGCTTCATATACAACAATAACTTGTGTTACTGCATGCCAGAATGCTACACCGAATATGCAATTACAATTTCTCAAAGTAACAAAATCTATTTCTATATCACTACAGACAAAGCCACAGTTTAAAAACACAGCTTTCTTCATCATTTTCTCCTTAGCAAGGTTTATCGCAAATGCGATAAAAAACGGCCGCAATGCATGAATATCGCTGAAAAGTCAGCGATATTCATGCATTATCCAGGAAATGCTCTTAGCCATGTTATCCACCTCCCATTGGATAACATGGCTAAGAACTGCTCGCAAATGCGAAAAAAAACGGCCGCAATGCATGAATATCGCTGAAAAGTCAGCGATATTCATGCATTTTCCAGCAAATGCTCTTAGCCATGTTATCCACTTCCCATTAAATAACATGGCTAAGAACTGCTCAGGGCCCCATGAGGAACGCTTTCCATTTAAAAAGGAAAAAATAACATCATAGAAAAGAATCGTTTTTAAACACAGCATATAAATCAATTGTATACCTGCATTCAAGAGGAAATGACTGAAAATGTCCTTGAGACACATGAAAGCGTTTTCTGGAATGCCCTAGCACCATTTTTTCGACATTATTAACATGGCTATGTAACTCCCATAATCAAAATCTAAATTTGCCAAGCGCAGGTGGGAGCGTATTTACAAGACACTTGCCCCGTGAGGAATGCTTTCCATTTAAAAAGGAAAAATAACATCAAAGACACTCAAATGCCTTATAAATATGACCCAAAACAACCTATGAAGCTCTAGCAGTACATATCCAGAAATGTAATTGATTTCAAAAATTATTTTGATAAACAACATATCTGTTTCAGCTTACATAAGAGACCATGGAATGGGCTTCATATACAACAATAACTTGTATAACTGCATTCCAGAATGCTACACCGAATATGCAATTACAATTTCTCAAAGTAACAAAATCTATTTCTATATCACTACAGACAAAGCCACAGTTTAAAAACACAGCTTTCTTCATCATTTTCTCCTTAATTCATACTATTCTCTATCTAAAATAAATAAATCTTTTCTCACCTTAGCAAATACTTTTTGAGTTTTGAAAACAGTCTCAGAAATACACCAAATTGTCTTCAGCAGAAGAAAAAGGATGCACTCCAGAGTCTGCAGCTATTGAAAGCACAGAAATACAGATATTCATTTCACATATCTCTCATATTAGCCAATCATAACTCTTCCCTCACTTTTTTCAAATCAAAACCCTTCCCCCCTCTGCCCTCTCTGCCTTTTTTCCATAGCAACGACCTCCTGGAAGACCTCTCATGTTTGCAAATTCACACAACAATGTTTCAATTGAACTCTGAACTCTCAGTGCACCTGCGTATCCAGTGCAATCTTTCATTAAAAGTTTCTTCCTTGACCATTCAAATTACATCTTTCAAAGAACACATCCATGCACCCTAACTTTCTGTTTTCAGAAATGGAAATGCACCAATCACTGCTAATGAATCATTAGCATTGGAAATCCACAGGTTTTTTTCTTTACAAACTCCTACTGTTTCAACTGCCCTTTCATTACCACACTTCATCTGACTGCAGCACAACCTTCTCCCACCATGTTTAACGTCTGGATTGTTGGACATAGTTACATCCACTGGGCTCAAAGGTATGCTGAGAACAGAAATTTACACAACCTCAATTTACAAGATGTGGAAATTAAGTGGTTGGGCCAAAGAGGATTAAAATGTCACCAATTGATACCATTGGTGAAAACCTTTATGCATTTGCCAAAACCTGACCTGTTAATAGTGCACTGTGGAGGTAATGATTTGGGCACTTTGACAGGGGTAGGTCTGGAAATGCTTTTAAAGGACACCTTTGAGCAATTAATGGCACTTTTTCCTCAAACTCCCTTGGTATATTCCAATATATGCCAAAGACAGAAATGGAGGTGGTCCAACCAATTTTGTCCACAAATTGAGAAGTCGAGGAAGCATGTAAACAAATCTGTTTCAGCTTTCATGAGAGACCATGGAATGGGCTCCCTGTACAACAATAACTTGCGTTACTACATGCAAGATATCTACAGAGGAGATGGAGTTCACTTCTCAGATGAGGGCAACAGAATTTTCATTCTGAATTTAAGACTGTGCATTGGTACCTACTTATAAGTACCTAAATGTACCATAAACCCAAAAGCTCTTCTCAGAGCTACCCTTCATCTAATCACTCACAATTATTATTTTTTTCTAACTTTTTTCACTAATTTTCCACAAAATACGCTCCCCGAGGCGCTACCCGGTTCGCTAACCGAAAGCTAACCGAAAGCTAACCTCGCGGAATTTTTAAAAAAAATGTTTTTTTTCCGCACATATAAGCCTCCTCAGCCACCCTCAGAAAACCTAGGGTGTCAAGATTTGTCTACCGTGCCCCCTTCTACCCATTCTGAACATTATTTGCCCTCCATCTTGTATCTTAAAGCAACCGAAACACAAAATGGTGGACTCCCGTGACGCTTAAGGTTCGCTAACCGGGCCGCTTTCCAGAAAGCGGTCCTAAAAAAAGGTGGGAAAGTAATTTACAGAAAAACGACTAGAGACACTCTCACCAAATATAGATTACCTCATACTACATAACAATCCCTTTCATTCTCACAAATTTGATTGAAATTTCATTTAGCCATTTAGCCTGTAGACCTATCTAAATACCCTTAGGTAAATTACTTCACAAAACACATCTAAAATATTGGAATTGACAACCAATCAAAACTTTACTTTCATTTACAATTTTTATTACCTGACATTTGCTTGGTTATATACCTGAATATATATAAAGGAAGAGAAGGAAACACAGCCATTTTCACTGCTACTTCCTGAACTACATTTCAAGAGCCTTTTCACCTCCCTGTAAAGTTAATTGATAATTTGTAAGTGGCACTTTAAATTAATTTGTAAAAACGTTTATTGATAATTATTTACTGTCCCCCTGCTATAGTTATAGATACAGATAAGCTCCTCTGTTACATTTATTGATTGACTTACACTTCTCTGCTATAATTATGAATTTACTTACTTTAACTTCACTGTTAAAAAAACAGAACTACATGTCTGAACTTAAACCCAACAGTGCCCTAACTCTTCTAATATAATTATTTTTTTATGCAATTTACAGCAAAAAAATGGAAGGGGAGCACGAAAAAACCAATGTTTCCTTCGACATTACAACAGAAGACATTTTAACTGAAGAAAATGTGGATGAAGATTTTATGGATGAATCTTTTGATGAACAATTTATTGAAAGCTTACAAGACACAGAAACATCCATGTTTGACGAGATTCCAGATGATGTAATGCTGGAAGTTTTAATGAACTATGAAAATAATAAATAATTTTTTTTTAAATCAAAATAAATAAATAAATAAAAAAAAACGAACAAAAACAACAAATAATTAACATACAGTATTAGAAAAGTCGATCATTCTTTTATCCTTATAGTACGCTGCCCAGAACGCTTTCCGGTTCGCGAACTTGGCGCTTACCACGCAAAAAAAAAAAATTTTTTTTTTTTGGACCCTCCTAGGCCCTTTTAAAACCTCCACATAAAACCTAGGGGGTCAACGAGGATCTACTATGCCCCCTTATGGTAATTTCCCCCTTTGTTTTGGCCTCCTCTTGTCTCTTGATCCTACCGAGAGACAAGATGGCGGCCGCTCCGGACTGTTTAGAATGTTGACAGACACCGGAGGGCCAATCAGCTTCGCATCGCAAAGTTCCGATACACGAAAAGTTCGCTAACCGGATCGCTGCCCGGAGCGCTGTTACAGATATATATCTTGATTTAAACGTTAATTTCTCAAAATCCACTGAAGCACATATATTGAGACCTAGCAAAGGCACATCGGGCTAACAGTCCCTACAATTTTGCCAAGTTTCGTGGAAATCCATTCAGCCGTTCGGGCTAAAAGTGAGTCCAACCGCCCTATGGAAATTAACATGGGAAAAACGCGTTTTGGGACCCCCCTTTTTTCTCGGCCCCCCCTTGACGGAACCCCCCCAAATTTCCAGGAGCTGCTCAGAAACCTACTGGCGACCGCCAGTAGGTAATATATAGTTAGGATTTTTTCCCTATGGGATTTCTGAAAATTCTATGTCTAATAACTTTGGCGTTTGTGGACGGAATCGGCTGAAATTTTCAGGAAAATGGCACATTTTGTTTCTGAGCAGCTCCTGGAAATTTGGGGGGGTTTCGTCAAGGGGGGGCTGAGAAAAAAGGGGGGTCCCAAAACGCGTTTTTAACATTGAGTTTTCCATAGGGCGGTTGGACTCACTTTTAGCTCGAACGGCTGAATGGATTTGCACGAAACTTGGCAAAATTGTAGGGACTGTTAGCCCGATGTGCCTTTGCTAGGTCTCAATATATGTGCTTCAGTGGATTTTGAGAAATTAACGTTTAAATCAAGATATATATCTGTAACAGCGCTCCGGGCAGCGCTCCGGTTCGCAAACTTTTCGCTTATCGGAACTTTGCGAAGCGAAGCTGATTGGCTCTCCGGTGTCTGTCAACATTCTAAACAGTCCGGTGCGGCCGCCATCTTGTCTCTCGGTAGGATCGAGAGACAAGAGGAGGCCAAAACAAAGGAGGAAATGAAGGAAAGGGGGCAAGGTAGACCCCTTCTGACCCCCTAGGATTGATGAGGGGATATTATAGAGCCACGCTGGGCCCAAAAAAAAAAAAAAAAATCCGTTTTTTTCGCCGTAGAGACGCGTCTTGGTACGCGAACCGGGCAGCTAACCGGGAAGCTAACCGGCAGTGTAACGGGAGTCTGACGAGTAGCTGATTGGCTGTCAACATTGTAAACAGTTCGGAGCGGCCGCCATCTTGTCTCTCGGTAGGATCGAGAGACAAGAGGAGGCCAAAACAAAGGGGGAAATGAAGGAAAGGGGCAAGGTAGACCCCTTCTGACCCCCTAGGATTGATGAGGGGATATTATAGAGCCACGCTGGGCCCAAAAAAAAAATTCCGATTTTTTCACCGTAGAGACGCGTCTTGGTACGCGAACCGGGCAGCTAACCGGCAGTGTAACGGGAGTCTGAGGAGAAGCTGATTGGCTGTTATCATTGTAAACAGTCTGGAGCGGCCGCCATCTTGTCTCTCTGTGGGATCGAGAGACAAGAGGTGGAAAAAAGGTGTAAATGAATGAAAGGGGTAAGGAAGACCCCTCCTGAACCCCTAGGATTGATGAGGGGGCTATTAAAGTTCCCTGGGGGGTGAAAAAAAAATGCGATTTTTCGCGGTAAAGGTGCTTCCTGGTACGTTAACCGGGCAGCTAACCGGCAGTGTAACGGGAGTCCGACATATTGTGTTTTTTGAACGTTTGTGATATGTGCACGTGTGGATTTTGTCTAATTAAGGTTAAAAAAATATATATATATCTTTAAGCGTGTTTTGGCGCGCTTACGTTTTGGGTTTGGTTTGCGCTGCAGAGACGATACGTCACGGTTATGCGATGCATCATGAGGCGTCTCACGGGCTACGTGATACGTCACTTAATAAAGAATATATTTTACAGCTATAGATATTAGCTTTTAAAAAACCAATGAAATTCACAGAAAAAACCATAGGTTATAGACCATATATAGTTAGGAATTTGCATTTACAAAACCTTGAAAATTCACTGAAAAAACCATAGGTTATAGACCATATATAGTTAGGGATTAGCATTTAAAAAACCTTATTTTATTTGCACAAAACCATTGAAATTCCATATATAGTTAGTTGCACTAACTATATATCGCGGACCCGCAATCCACTGCTAATGATGTCACATATTACATCATTCATGACATGGTCAGTGACATCACTGATGACATCACTGATGACATCTCAAATGACATCACTGATGACATCACTGATGACATCTCAAATGACATCACTGATGACATCACTGACATCTCATTTGACATTACTGATTACATCACTGATGATATCATTTATGTGATAATACATCTTCAGACTCTAATATAACCTTAGATACACTCAGTGTAAACAGGCACTCACAGACTGTCACACATCCATGGAGTTACTCACACACCTAGTCAGTCATGCAAAGAATCAATCACACCTCCATTTCCTCAACTATACAGTTATACACACCTTACTTATTCAAACATATACTAACACATATTTACTCTCTTATACAATCCTTGATACAAGTTCACAATGATTCATACAGCCACTCTCACATTCACTGGCTCTTATGTTCAGTTATTTATATATGTCAACTCTCACATGGAGTGTGTTTTACATATGTACTTACTTTGACATGTAGAACTGAGATATCCATTCACTCACCAATATATTCATGCACACAGTCAACTGTCCATACAGCTGTTTCTACATGCACTTTTGAAGCCATACACCTAGGGAATCAACTGCTCACACATCTATGCACAGAGTTATACACCTCCCAGCCACCCACACACATACTCAGTCTCCCATACAAATACTTGGGCAACCATTCAATAACCCATATAGTTACTGATATAGCTACTGATTTAAACATGCAGCAGTTTACAGAAGAACATAAATAATGATTGCCAAATTAAGACACTTTAATCACTAACCCATGCACTCAGTGAGACACATTTAATCATTCTCTCATACAGTCAGTCATGCACCTACTAAATCCTTCATCCAGACACTTATACATCCACTCATTCTTCAATATGTAAGACATATTTTACCTTTACAGAAACATACAGTCACTGGGTGTTGTCATCAGTGATGTCATCAGTGATGTCATTTGAGATGTCATCAGTGATGTCATCAGTGATGTCATTTGAGATGTCATCAGTGATGCCATCAGTGATGTCACTGACCATGTCATGAATGATGTAATATGTGACATCATTAGCAGTGGATTGCGGGTCTGCGATATATAGTTAGTGCAACTAACTATATATGGAATTTCAATGGTTTTGTGCAAATAAAATAAGGTTTTTTAAATGCTAATCCCTAACTATATATGGTCTATAACCTTTGGTTTTTTCAGTGAATTTTCAAGGTTTTGTAAATGCAAATTCCTAACTATATATGGTCTATAACCTATGTTTTTTTCTGTGAATATATATATATATATATTGTAGCTCCATTCGACCCATTCTCCAGAGACGAAAAACGCACTCACGGGGGTATGTTGCAAAAGAATTTAATACGGCGTTCTGACCAAAACAAACAGACGCGTTTCGGACCTCTAGTCCTTCGTCAGTGTTAATGTGTGCCATTCTACCCGGCACCATATATACATTTCACTTCCTGTTAAGTGAGAAGGAAAAAGGGCAAACGTGCAAATATTGACATACTGGCGGCCATTATTAAGTGGGTTCAATTATCAGACACAATGGTATATTTACAGTGTGTTTTAACCCTCATGATGTACTAATGCCTCTTTTCATCGTGTTAAATGAATACAAACAAAAACAATCTTGCTGTGTATCAGCATGTCATGGCATTATGACCCCGTATTCTCAAATATTTGCACTAAATACATTCTACACATTTTGAACACCTTTCTGTACATTTTAATCCTCGTACAGTTGCACTCAGGGTTAAGGTGTCATTCTAATGCTGTATTAGCATAAAGTAGTAACCCAAGTCGGTGAAAGTTAAACTAATCTCGCCGTGTATCGGCGTGTCACCGACATGATCTAACGGCCAAAACACCAGGCAACAAATCACATTATCATCAACTGACTTTGCCAATTACATATTTACATTCCAAAAATCTTCCCCTGATCAATCAACTCAGTGAATAATGATTTCACTTAAGATTAATATGGGTATGCATCCCAAGAGTCCCACAATAAAGAGAAAAGGTCATATTGGATCAATATACCTAATACACTTAATAATTGAGCCGTGTATCGGCTCAACCCCAGGACTATACATCTACATCAAACTAATCCAAGGTTCAGTACATACGGGTTCATATATCCCATCCAAAGGTAAACCATGTTCAATTAGGGAAAGAAGAAAGGGAAAGTATAATAGCAAAGAAAAATGATATACTGTGAAGATGAAAAAGAAGATAGAAACAGCAAGGAAACCTTCTTTTATTTGTAGGATTCTAAAAAGAAGATGAGAATGAAAGAAATTGAAGAGGATTACAAGAAGTTAGGAAAAGAGCCTGGAAAATTTCAGAGAAAGTTAAAGGCACAGATCCATAAAAATGGAATAAATTCAAAATTCAAATTTCCAATTTCATCTTTGAGGCCATCTTAATTCGAGCATGCATGAGGCTAACCTATTTGCAAGAGATACAGTTCTTATTTCATCAAATCTGCTTATAACATTCCATAGATATAATCATGATACACCTGGTGCAAGTTGGATATTCATTTCCCCAGGTGTACTCCCAATTCCTCTCCGATGTTTAGCCCACCCGGCTGTTTCGTCTGCATGTCTATAATGTATCGCGACTCAAGTCTGCGAAGACGTGTCAACCTATCCCCTCCCCTAGGGTTAAGCGGTACGTGGTCCAAACCAAAGAACTGGAGTAAATCCCGATTACTCTGATGGACTTGGGCAAAATGTCTGGCCACCGGATAGGAAACATCTTTGTTCATTATGGCACGTTGGTGTTCTAGAATTCGCATTTTTACCCCATTGATCGTACTCCCTATGTACTTGTGACCGCAGGGGCAGATCAAACAATATACCACATATGGTGTAGTACATGTGATAAAATGTTTGATCTTCTTCGGTAGGGTTACACCTGGAATGGCATAGGAGAGCACCCTTCTGCTATGCTCACAGACATTTTCCACAGGGAAAGAACCCCGACATTTCTTTTAGGGTGCTCTGTCCTGTTGATTTTATGGAAGCTAAGTGACTCTGGACTACCATGTCCTTTATGGACCGTGATTTACGGAATGTGATGAGTGGTCTCTCAGGAACATCACATCCAATAACTGGGTCTGTGCGTAGTATATGCCAGCTTCTAGAGAGAATCCTCCTCAAGGCGTTGGCCTCTACTGAGAACTTGGTGACCATTCTAAATTTATTTGTAGTCTCAGTATCTCCCGTTTTTTTGGGGTTGCACGCCAAAAGTTGTTCCCTGGGAATCCTTGTCACTTTTTTGAGAGTTTTATCCAGTGCCGCTGGATCATATCCTCTCAAGCGGAATCTCTGTATACTCTCATTGGCTGCTATCCTAAAATCTGCATCTTGTGAGCAATTCCTTTTAAGCCTCAGTATTTCACCGTAAGGTATGCTTTTTATTAGGCTCGGTGGGTGACTACTCTTAGCATGGAGTATGCTATTCCCTGCCGTGGGTTTTCTGTATAAGGCAGTTTGTAATGTACCTTCATTCACAAAGACTTTTAAATCTAAATAATGGACTTCCTCATTACTGATATCAGCAGTAAATATCAGATGTAGGTCATTCTTGTTCAGATCCCTGACAAAATCGTTTATGTCTGTGGAGGAGCCCCTCCACACCACAAACAGGTCGTCAATATATCGACGCCACATCACAACGTTATCTGCCCATTTTGAGTTTTCCTCAGCAAGGGCCACCTGCTCCTCCCACCAGCCCACGAATAAATTTGCGTAGCTGGGGGCGAAGCAGGTTCCCATCGCCGTCCCAGAGATTTGTTTGAAAAGAGTATTTTGAAACAAAAAGATGTTATTTTCTAAACAAAATTCTAACATCTCTATTAACATAACACCATGTTCTTTATACTTTCCAGGTCTCGTGTCAAGAAAATATTTGACCGCCTTGATCCCCACGTCATGTTTGATGCACGTGTATAGACTGGTTATGTCTAGAGTAATGAGCAGAAAAGAATTGTACCATGTGATGTCTGCCACCTGTTCGATAAAATGTTTAGTGTCTTTTACATACGATTTTAGGTTCACTACAAATTCTGCCAGGAAGAAGTCAATATAGATTGATAGATTCTCCGTCAGTCCCCCTTTGGATGATACGATAGGTCGTCCAGGCGGACTGATTAAGTCTTTGTGCACTTTGGGAAGTTGATAAAAAGTCGGGGTTACTGGTTCTGGATTGCGCAGGTACATAAATTCGTCCATGTCCAACATAGATCTATTCCGCCATTTCCTCAAGAGATCATGATATGATCTTTTGCTGCACTCGTATTCTCCTTCTGTCGTTACAAGATAATTTTCTTGATTTTCCAACTGTCGAAGGGACTCTTTGCAGTATTGCTCTCTTGACAATAAAACGATATTCCCTCCCTTGTCAGAAGGTTTCAAAATTATTTTATCGTTTCTCTGGATGTTTTCACGGGCAGATTGTTGTTCTCTGGACAAGTTATGTTTCTTTTTCCAATTAGATCTTTTGTTGACACTCATTCTGTGTTGAATCAGATCCTGTATGACAGCATCCGAGAAGGTGTCTATAGCGTCAAATGGCATTTGGGGATTGAATTGCGAGGGAGCCCGAATATTGGTTTGAGGCGATTGCTGCTCAATACTTGTTTGGCTCTGCAGCGTTTGTGTTTGCTCTTGCCTCAATTCCTCCAAGGCCTGAACTGCATTCAGATCCCTTACTGTTAGAGAATCAGTTGGTTGGACAATTGATCTTTTTTTCTTCGTTTTACGGGAGTCCACACTGTAAGGTTTGATTTTGTGGAACTTGTGTAGCTTCATTTTCCTTACTAGTTTGAATAAATCAATTCTAGTTTGTGTAAATTCTAGATGGTCACTCGGGCAGAATGTGAGGCCCAGTTGTAAGGTGTTCTTTTCAACCTCTGTCAGATCTTGGTTGGTAAGATTTATGATGGTCAGATTCTCATTGCAATCTACCACCTGTTGCCCTTTTTGCGGGTGCTTTGATTCACCTTCTTGGCTCTTCCTCTTCCTCTGCCAACCGCCCCTTCTGGTCTGGCGGCGTCGTCTTCCGGGGGTTTGACCTTTCCCCCTCTCAACCACGTCTTCTGGATTACATTGTATTCCAACTGAAAAGGGGTTTCCTGTGATTCGTTGGTATTCACTAGGTTGTCATCACCAGAGGGTTCTCCATCCGTGACACTTGATTCCAAAGTTGCTGCTTCAACTGTTGGTTCCATGGTTTGCTTCTTACTTTTGTTTTTCATGGCTGCTCTGACGTCATCATATTTTTTGGAAAAAGTTAATACTCTCCCCTGAGCGTAATCTCGCTCGTCCCGCTCGAACTTCTCTTGCTTCCTTGATCTTATTTTTAGCTCGTACTTCATCAGCCTCTTTTTCATCTCTTCTCTGAGTTGCTGTATCTTTACTTGATCATCCTCTTTCAATAGTTCTTTCTCCATGGAGGCTATTTCTTCCAATGCCTTGGATCGATCGCTCCATGCAAACTTGATCAAAAGATCTAGCATTGCTTTACAGGACGCTGCTGTTAACTCCGCCCATTGCTCCAGTAGCTTAGGGTCCGGGTTTTCGTATGCTGGAATGGTATAAATTCTGAGCCCTCTAGGGACTCTATCCACATAATTTTGGAGCGAGGTGGCCTCCCACCATTTCCTTATCTCCTTTTCACAACATCGCTCTAGCTTGTTGCATAGTGTTATGAGGGCGCTTTGAGGCTTCGTCGCTACACCCCCTTGGGCCGATGATGCCTGTGCATTTGGTGTTCTCCTTTTAAAAATGTCCAAAGCCGCCTCACGGCGATCCTTCTCATCACACATATTTCTCCAGGTCAGTTGTTGTGTAGCCGCCGCGGGAAGACCTCACCGCGTTTAATTGCACATTACCCCCTCGCCCTGCTTTGCTATCAGTCGGTGCCAATATAACTGAAGAGACTCACGATTTTCCGTCGCTGCTTCCGCGACCTGTGTTCGCGTCTCCTCTCTGGCTGTGCTTAGCGGTGCCCCGGTACACGTCACTCCACAGCTCCAAGATCCACCAAAGTTCCCGAGTCACTCGCGGGCGGGTGTCGTTTCAGCGTGTTGGTACACACGCGTTAACATTGTAGCTCCATTCGACCCATTCTCCAGAGACGAAAAACGCACTCACGGGGGTATGTTGCAAAAGAATTTAATACGGCGTTCTGACCAAAACAAACAGACGCGTTTCGGACCTCTAGTCCTTCGTCAGTGTTAATGTGTGCCATTCTACCCGGCACCATATATACATTTCACTTCCTGTTAAGTGAGAAGGAAAAAGGACAAACGTGCAAATATTGACATACTGGCGGCCATTATTAAGTGGGTTCAATTATCAGACACAATGGTATATTTACAGTGTGTTTTAACCCTCATGATGTACTAATGCCTCTTTTCATCGTGTTAAATGAATACAAACAAAAACAAAGACACACATTCACTGGATGGTGTCATCAGTGATGTCATGAGTGATGTCACTGACCATATCATGAGTGATGTAATATGTGACGTCATCAGCAGTGCATTGCACGCGCAAGTTATAGTGAGTCCAACTAACTATAACGTGGGAATTTCAATGGTTTTATGTCAGTAAAATTTCCAGCTAACTATAACTGGTGCGAAACCTATGTTTTTTTCAGTGAATTTAATAGGTTTTTTAAATGCTAATTCTTAACTATAACTGGTATATCTCTACGTATACATATATATTTATATATATATATATATATTTTATATATATATATTTTATATATATATATATATATATATATATGTATATATATATATATATATATATATATATATATATATATATATATATATATATATATATATATATATATATATATATATATATATATATATATATATATATATATATATATATATATATATATTACCTACTGGCGGTCGCCAGTAGGTATATATAGTTAGGATTTTTTCTCTATGGGATTTTTGAAAATTCTATGTCTAATAACTTTGGCGTTTGTGGACGGAATCGGCTGAAATTTTCAGGAAAATGGAACATTTTGTTTCTGAGCAACCCCTGACAATTTGGGGGGGTTTCATCTAGGGGGGGCCGAGAAAAAAGGGGGGTCCCAAAACGCGTTTTTCCCATGTTAATTTCCATAGGGCGGTTGGCCTCACTTTTAGCTTGAACGGCTGAATGGATTTGCACGAAACTTGGCAAAATTGTAGGGACTGTTAGCCCGATGTGCCTTTGCTAGGTCTCAATATATGTGCTCCAGTGGATTTTGAGTAATTTAGGTTCAAAAAAAGATATATATCTGGGCGGAGCCTAACCACACAGCTGATCTGATTGGCTGTCAGCACTTCATCCAAGAAGTGTTGGCAGCCATCTTGGGACCAATATACATGATAGCACCTCATTAAAAAGCATTGTAGTTAATAGAGGGTTTTAGGACTTTAGTTACATTATAAATCATTTGTTGATGGTACCATACTCGTTTTAGGAATTGTGGTGGGTTCTAAGGTGATTTTACCATGTGAAAAAACCTTCTGCTGTGATATCATGAATATTGTTTGAAAGAAAACTAATATCTCATGATTTTCCCACAGTGGTTTGGAAGGGGATCTATAAGCTAAACTGAAAGCATATTTTCTGTAAATTCACATTATCTTTCTCAGTCATGTGAAAATGAAGTCTGACATTCTCAGTAAAACATGTACATCCAACAAGGACAGAGACTGTCAGTTGATTCCTTTGTGTTCTACTGCAGCCTCCTAGAGTGTTCTAAAGAACAACTAGAGCGCTAACAGTCCTACTTATTACAAAGGTATGGCACACCTGAAGCCATCTTGATTGGAATAAAGTGGTAACTCTTAAAACATTTAATTTGAAAAGGAACAACATGAGGGGGTATATTTTGCCATAGAAAGTATGATTAGTGCTGCAGAATGAAAAATTAGGGGACATTTTGAGTGACTTCTCAAATCCTTTTCTATTTCATTAAAACATTCTGACATGCAGTCTCCCAAAATGGCCACCAGAGACAAAAGAGCCCAAATGTAGCCCAAATATCACCCAGATGTAGCCCAAGTATAGCCCAATGACAGAATGTCCCAGAGTGTTCTAAAGAACAACTAGAGTGCTAACAGTCCTACGTATTACAAAGGTATGGCACACCTGAAGCCATCTTGATTGGAATAAAGTGGTAACTCTTAAAACATTTAATTTAAAAAGAAACAACATGAGGGGGTATATTTTGCCATAGAAAGTATGATTAGTGCTGCAGAATGAAAAATTAGGGCACATTTTGAGTGACTTCTCAAATCCTTTTCTATTTCATTAAAACATTCTGACATGCAGTCTCCCAAAATGGCCACCAGAGACAAAAGAGCCCAAATGTAGCCCAAATATCACCCAGATGTAGCCCAAGTATAGCCCAATGACAGAATGTCCCAGAGTGTTCTAAAGAACAACTAGAGCGCTAACAGTCCTACTTATTACAAAGGTATGGCACACCTGAAGCCATCTTGATTGGAATAAAGTGGTAACTCTTAAAACATTTAATTTAAAAAGAAACAACATGAGGGGGTATATTTTGCCATAGAAAGTATGATTAGTGCTGCAGAATGAAAAATTAGGGCACATTTTGAGTGACTTCTCAAATCCTTTTCTATTTCATTAAAACATTCTGACATGCAGTCTCCCAAAATGGCCACCAGAGACAAAAGAGCCCAAATGTAGCCCAAATATCACCCAGATGTAGCCCAAGTATAGCCCAATGACAGAATGTCCCAGAGTGTTCTAAAGAACAACTAGAGCGCTAACAGTCCTACTTATTACAAAGGTATAGCACACCTGGAGCCATCGTGATGGGAATAAAGTGGTAACTCTTAAAACATTTAATTTAAAAAGGAACAAAATGAGGGGGTATATTATGCAATAGAAGGTATTATTAGTGCTGCAGAAAGAAAAATTAGGGCACATTTTGAGTGACTTTTCAAATCCTCTTCTATTTCATTAAAAAATTCTGACATGCAGTCTCCCAAAATGGCCACCAGAGACAAAAGAGCCCAAATGTAGCCCAAATATCACCCAGATGTAGCCCAAGTATAGCCCAATGACAGAATGTCCCAGAGTGTTCTAAAGAACAACTAGAGCGCTAACAGTCCTACTTATTACAAAGGTATGGCACACCTGAAGCCATCTTGATTGGAATAAAGTGGTAACTCTTAAAACATTTAATTTAAAAAGGAACAAAATGAGGGGGTATATTTTGCCATATGAATTATGATTAGTGCTGCAGAAAGAAAAATTAGGGCACATTTTGAGTGACTTCTCAAACCCTCTTCAATTTCATTAAAACATTCTGACATACAGTCTCCCAAGATGGCCACCAGAGACAAAAGAGCCTAAATGTAGCCCAAATATCACCCAGATGTACCCCAAGTATAGCCCAATGACAGAATGTCCTGGAGTGTTCTAAAGAACAACTAGAGCGCTAACAGTCTTACTTATGACAAAAGTATGGCACACCAGAAGCCATCTTGATTGGAATGAAGTGGTAAGTCTGAAAACACTCAATTTAAAAAGGAACAACATGAGGGGGTTAATTTTGCCATAGAAAGTATGATTAGTGCTTCAGAAAGAAAAATTAGGGATCATTTTGAGTGACTTCTCAAATCCTCTTCTATTTCATTAAAAAAAAGTCTGACATGCAGACTGAAACATGCACTTTGAATACCAGCAGCAGACGTCCCTGGTGAGCAGTAGCTTTACTACAGTGATCTAATGTGCAACTAGAGTGCTAACATTCAGAATTTATGGCAAATGTGTGACACATCTGAATGCCTTCTTGATGGAACCAAAGTAAACAAGCATTGAAAATGCAATAGATCTCGCCCTCGTTTAAGTTAAAGCCATTCTGTTTGTAATGAGGTGGCTTTTTAGCTTTGCTTTTAATAGTGTTTTTTCAACTTTCATGTAAATAACATGCATCTGTATGCATATAAGTATATGTATGCATGCATTTATGTTTGTATTTATATAGATATACAGATGATATATGTTTATATATGTATGTATATATATATATTCACTGAAAAAACCCATAGGCTATAGACCATATATAGTTAGGAATTAGCATTTACAAAAGCTTGAAAATTCACTGAAAAAACCATAGGTTATAGACCATATATAGTTAGGAATTAGCATTTACAAAACCTTGAAAATTCACTGAAAAAACCATAGGTTATAGACCATATATAGTTAGGAATTCGCATTTACAAAACCTTATTTTACTCACACAAAACCATTGAAATTCCATATATAGTTAGTTGCACTAACTATATATCGCGCACCCGCAATCCACTGCTGATGATGTCACATATTACATCATTCATGACATGGTCAGTGACATCACTGATGACATCACTGATGACATCTCAAATGACATCACTGATGACATCACTGATGACAACATCCAGTGACTGTATGTTTCTGTAAAGTTAAAATATGTCTTACATATTGAAGAATGAGTGGATGTATAAGTGTCTGGATGAAGGATTTAGTAGGTGCATGACTGACTGTATGAGTGAGTGATTAAATGTGTCTCACTGTCTTAATTTGTGCATCATTATGTCTGTTGTTCTGTAAACTGTTGCATGTGCTGATAAGTAGCTATATGAGTAACTATATGGGTTATTGATTGGTTGCCCAAGTATTTGTATGGGAGACTGAGTGTGTGTGTGGGTGGCTGGGAGGTGTATGACTCTGTGCATAGATGTGTGAGCAGTTGATTCACTAGATGTATGGTTTCAAAAGTGCATGTGGAAACAGCTGTATGGGCGGTTGACTGTGTGCATGAGTGTATTGGTGAGTGAATGGATATCTCAGTGCTACATGTCAAAGTAAGTACATATGTAAAACACAGTACATGTGAGAGTTGACATATATAAATAACTGTGCATAAGAGCCAGTGAATGTGTGAGTGGCTGTATGGATCATTGTGAACTTGTATCAGGGATTGTATAAGAGAGTAAATATGTGTTAGTATATGCTTGAATAAGTAAGGTGTGTGTAACTGCATAGTTGAGGAAATGGAGGTGTGATTGATTCTTTGCATGACTGACTAGGTGTGTGAGTAACTCCATGGATGAGTGACAGTCTGTGAGTGTCTGTTTACACTGATTGCATCTAAGGTTATATTAGAGTCTGAAGAGGTTCATCGTATTATCACATGAATGATATCATCAGTGATGTGATCAGTAATGTCACATGAGATGTCATCAGTGATGTCATCAGTGATGTCATTTGAGATGTCATCAGTGATGTCATTTGAGATGTCATCAGTGATGTCATGTGAGATGTCATCAGTGATGTCATTTGAGATGTCATCAGTGATGTCATCAGTGATGTCACTGACCATGTCATGAATGATGTAATATGTGACATCATCAGCAGTGGATTGCGGGTGCGCGATATATAGTTAGTGCAACTAACTATATATGGAATTTCAATGGTTTTGTGTGAGTAAAATAAGGTTTTGTAAATGCGAATTCCTAACTATATATGGTCTATAACCTATGGTTTTTTCAGTGAATATATATATATATATATATATATATATATATATATATATATATATATATATATATATATATATATATATATATATATATATATATATATTACCAACTGGCGGTCGCTAGTAGGTTTATATAGTTAGGATTTTTTCTCTATGTAACTTTTGAAAATTCTATGTCTAATACCTTTGGCGTTTGTGGACGGAATCGGCTGAAATTTTCAGGAAAATGGCACATTTTGTTTCTGAGCAGCCCCTGAAAATTTGGGGGGGTTTCGTCAAGGGGGGGCCAAGAAAAAAGGGGGATCCCAAAACGCGTTTTTAACATTGAGTTTTCCATAGGGCGTTTGGCCTCACTTTTAGCTCGAACGGCTGAATGGATTTGCACGAAACTTGGCAAAATTGTAGGGACTGTTAGCCCGATGTGCCTTTGCTGGGTCTCAATATATGTGCTCCAGTGGATTTTGAGAAATGAACGTTTTAAAAAAATTATATATCTGTGACAGCGTCCCGGATAGCGCTCCAGTTCGCTTACTTGTCGCGTAACGGAGCTTTGCGAAGCGAAGCTGATTGGCTCTCCGGTGTCTGTCAACATTCTAAACAGTCCGGAGCGGCCGCCATCTTGTCTCTCGGTAGGATCGAGAGAAAAGAGGAGAAAAACGAAGGGGGAATTTAATGAAAGGGGGCAAGGTAGACCCCTCTTGACCCACTAGGAATGATGTTGGGGTTAATAAAGGGTCCCGTGGGGAAAAAAAAGTAGAAGCGCTTCCCGGTTCGCGAACAGGTAGCGAAACGGGAATTCGCCATTTTGTATTTCGTTTTAATTAAATTACAGGGTATAAGGGGGTACGGGAGACGTATCCTGACACTTTATGTTTTCTGAGGGTGGCTGAGGAGGCTAATATATGTTGATACATGTCTTCCAGCGGCTGCGCGTGAGCGTTTTTTTTTTTGTTGCTGCGTGACGTCTGTTAATGTTCGATTCGAAGGAAATCAGGAAGTGTTGACCGCCATTTTGTCACTGCGAGTAAATATTTAGTTAAAAATAATTGTTATAAATTAATCCGTATTGATAAACATTGTCTGCGCCATCTTGCCTTTTTTCCAATGCCACAATTTTGTCGTGCACGGCAGCCATTTTAGATGCCTTGACCAGACCCACTCTCTGCACGTCGCCGATCCTCAGCATGGCTCCCCACCCTCGCAAGCATCTCCCCCACGCACTGGTCACCCCTGCTCTCTCTCTAATGCATGGGCCATAACCCTCCCCCCATCTGCGCTGTTCTTCCCTGAGATTCCCACCCTGTGCCCGCCCGACACCTCCCTTTCACCCTATTCACTATCGCACCCTCTGACACACCTCTTCCTCTGTGTCTAATTGTCCAGGCTGGTCCTAGGCTATCACCTAGCCGTGCGGATGTAGTTTATGGCCCCAACTTTAAAGAATCACCCCTGTTCAAAGGAGTTACAGTAGATCAAGGCCCCCACCTCATGAGATCCATCACAGCACACGTGTTCCTACTATCTGATAACCATCCTGTATTGTGATTGGGGAGGGGATTCTCACTGTGAGGGTGTGTGGGACCGAGCCTGAAGCGGAAGATTCCAGGGATGCCTCTTTGTACATCAAAGTTTTTACAATTATGTGTCACATTAAAAATATATAGCACTCCAACAAAGTAGTAGGATTATAAAACTTTTTTTTTTTTTTTAATTTTTAAAACCTTTATCTTCGAAAGAGCACACAGCTATTCAGCCTAACATCCCGGAGGCAAGGCAGCATGGTAATAGGAGCGTAATAGTGCAAAACAGGTACATCAGAACAATGCAGGTTGTTTTTAATATTTTACAATGAAAAGAAGAGAAAAAAGAGAGGAAACGCCAAACGGCGCCAGAGAGTGGCAATGGGATAGAGAATGCAGCAAGGTGTTGGTAGCAGGGAGGGGAGAGAGAGCAACGAATCAGTGATACAAAAGAGTGAAGGATAATAAAAGGGGAGAGGAAAGACAGGAGCAATCAGGTAACGTGTCACAGTTGGTGTCACAGGCTACAGTGACATACGTTCATCCAGAGAAGCAGGCTCGGGTGGCAGCCATACATCCCCTCGGTAAGAGTTCCAGGCTCCCCACACTTTATTCCATTTTCGGGGTCTACCCCTGGCAACATATACCGTCTTCTCCCAAAACATACACCAATCCATGTTGGCTTTCCATTGTACCACAAGGGGAGCTGTAGTGGCACCCCACTTCTGAGCAATGTCCCGCTTGGCCACCATATTGCCTAAGGTCACCCATTGGGTCTGTGCCGTGTTATGATCAGACGGTTCCCAAATGTTGAGGAGACACCTACGAGCCTCCGCTGTAGTCGCCACTCCAGTCACTTCACTCATAACACTGTGTATCCTTCTCCAATAGGAGGCTATGACGGGGCATTCCCATAGGATGTGCAGGAAGGTAGCGAGGGCGCCACAGCCTCGACGACAAAGACCGTCGGGCGAGTAACCCATGTGGACCAGTCGGGGGCCAGTCACATACACCCTGTGCAAGATCTTAAATTGGACCAGTCTAAGACGAGAAGAAATGGCAACCTCCTTAGGGGAGGACACTGCGCTCTGCCAATCTTCATCGTCGATCTCCAGGCCATCTCTCACCCACTGATCACGCACTCCGAGGAGGAGGTCGGTGCGGACATTGATTAGTTTTTTGTAAGAAAGTGAAATAGCACTGTCAGGCATATGGCCGTCCAACACTCTGTCCTCCAACGGAGAGCTCTCTGGAATCGCCCCCTCCGGTGGCATGGCAGAAAGCAACGCGTGCCTCAGCTGGGCATAGCGGAAGAACTCCGAGCCGCCCAACTGGTATTCAGTCTGCAACTGAGGGAAGGTCTTGATTACCCCCTTAGAGATCATGTCGTCCACCCTGGAGATGCCAATGAGGTCCCATTTGTCGAAACCCTTGGTGTGCCATAACCTGCCCAAAATGTCGGAATCGTACAGAGGGGTGAATCTAGTCAGTCTGCCCTGCCATCCCTGCGCCTTGGTAATCGCCCGCCAAATGGAGACCGCCGTCTTCGTTGGACCCGACATCCGCCGGTCCAGGGATCTCGAGTACAGGGCCCGGTAGTAGTTACCACCACCCAAGAGCCATCTATCCATGGCGTAGCCGGGGCTGTTCACCGGGCCGTAAAACCCGTGATTGAGAGCTGCGAGCTGGGAGGCCCAGTAGTACCTACGTACATCCGGCAGAGCTATGCCCCCGTCGTACCACGGAAGTGTGAGCTTCGTGACCGCGACACGGGGGCGACCATCCCAGAGCAAGGCTCGTTGGAGACCTTCAATCTCCCTGAAGTAGCGGGCCGGAACCGGGTCTTGGGTGTTCTGTAAGACATAGAGAAACCTGGGCAAGGACATCAACTTGAACAGGGCCGCACGGCCGAGTAGGGAGAGCGGGAGCTTACGCCAGCTATCCACATCACGTCCGAGACGCTGGAGTGGAGGGAGCAAGTTTTGGTCATACCGCGCCTTCGAGCTCCCAGAGATGTAGATCCAAAAGTACTTGAAACCCTGTACAGCCACCTGGATATTGCAGCCTCTGGGGAGGCGCGGTGTGTCCCCTTTCAGGACGTAAAGGGAGGACTTGGCCCAGTTGATAACTAGGCCAGAGTATCTCCCAAAAAGTCTGAGTACGTCACAAGCCACGATGAGGGACTTGAAAGGGGAAGTCAGGTAGAGCAGGATATCGTCGGCGTACAGGGAGATCCTGTCCTCAAAGCCGGGGGCCCAGGTGATGCCATGAAGGTCAGGGTGCGCGCGCAACATGGCCGCGAGCGGCTCGAGAGCCAGGGCAAAAAGGAGAGGCGACAGAGGACAACCCTGTCTGGTGCCTCTGTGTAAGGCAAAGGACGTCGACAGACGGCCGTTCACTAATACGTTAGCCAGTGGGCTAGCGTAGAGGAGTTTCACCCAGCTCACAAAGACCGGACCAAACCCGAGCTTAGCCAACACTGCCCAAAGGTAGTTCCACTCAAGGGAATCCAAGGCCATAGAGGCATCAAGAGAGGCTAGGACTGCCGGTTCCTCAAGGGTATGGGCCCTGGCTAGGGCACCGTGGAGTCTACGTAAGTTGAGGGCAGTGTTGCGGTGAGGAATAAAGCCCGACTGATCCGGGTGCACTAAGGCGCCAATGACCCCAATCAGTCGATTGGCAAGCAGTTTGGCAAGAACCTTAGGCTCGACATTCAGGAGGGAGATGGGGCGGTAAGATCGACACACGTCCCTCGGCTTCCCTTCCTTGTGGATGACCACAATGGTGGCCAGCCTCTGGTCAAGGGGAAGAAGGCCGGCGTCTCGCGCTTCCAGGAATATAGTACGCAGATACGGGGAAACTACGTCAGGTCGTATCTTGTATAGCACGACCGGGATGCCGTTGGGACCGGATGCCTTGCCAGACCGCAACTAGCGGATCGCGAGAGCGATCTCGTCGGTAGATATATCTCTATCCAAATCGTCGCGGTCCTCCTCAGAGAGGCAGGGAAGGACAACCGTCGAGAGAAGCTCTGTCGAGTCAGCCTCGGAGTAGTCTGATGTGGAAGTGTAGACACCCCGGAAATAGTCGGCGAAAGACTCGGCAATGGCACTGGGGTCGGTGACAGCAGTCCCGCCGCCCCCCAGAATCTCCGGTACGATGCGGCTAGCCATCTCCTTCCTGTCCAACCAGGCCAGCAGATTCCCAGCCTTGTCTCCAACGTCATAAATACGACCTTGTTGTTCCCTAGCCAAGGTCAGGGCGGCATTCGTGGCAAGATCTCGGTATTCCGACTGTTTGAGGGAAAGAGCATGGAGGTGAGCAGGGTCAGGTTCGGGCTCCAACTGGGAGTCAAGGTTCAGAACCTCTTCCTCGATGCGTAGTAGGTCAGCATCTCTGACCCTACGGGCCTCGGCTATCAAAGCGAAAAGCCTCGCCCCTCAAGACGGTCTTAAATGCCTCCCACAGGGTCCCGGCCGACCTAACCGAGCCTTCATTTTCAGAGAAATAAAGGTCGATGGCCTTGGCTAGAAGAGCGCGAGTTTTAGGGTTGCGGAAATACCAGGGATTAACCGCCGCCGGTCGGTCCGACAGGATTACGTCAAAGTCGAAGGAGACCCATAGCGGAGAATGGTCGGAAATGCCCCGCGCCAGAAATCGGGCCTCAGACACGGCCGACGCATGCGCTGCTAAGGTGAGAACGTAGTCTATACGGGAGAGACTGCCATGTGCACCGGAGAGGAAGGAGAATTGGCAAAGCGTGGGGTGCAAAAGACGCCAGCTGTCCACTAAGCCCATGGATTCTAGGAACGAGGGCAACCACAGTTGAGAGCAACGGAGATCTCTAGGCGGATGTCGATCCAGGGAGCCAGAGCAGACTGAGTTGAAGTCACCCCCCACAATCAACAAGCCATCAGGCAGAGTTAAAATGGCGCCACCAAGGTCTCGAAAAGTACTGGTCTGTAGGCCTGGGGGGACGTAAACCGAAAGTAGAGTGAGGGCACGCCCTTCCCATCGTCCAGCCACCGTGGCGTAGCGCCCTCTATCATCAATCGTAGTGACGTCAATCTCAAACGGAAGGGACGTACGGACAAGGACGCCCGCCCCCCGAGAGCCTGAAGAGAACCCCCAGTGGGCCACCATCTTGTAACCCTTGCGATTGAGCGCTTTGCATGAGTTACCAAACAAGTGCGTTTCCTGTAAAAGAACAACATCAGGCATGTGGCGCTTAAGCAGTTGAAGCACAACCCCTCTCTTGATACGGTCACCCAGCCCATTAACATTCCAAATGATTACTTTTAATTTCTACCCCCCATCATCGTGCCGTCCGCCCCATCGAGCCCCAACAAACCCCAGCAGACAAAAAAATGCAACAATATACACGACCCATTGCCTAAGAGAAGAGAGAAAGCAAGAACAAACAAACAAATTAACTTGTCCAAATCCACCCCCCACCCTGCACCCCTGCATCAGACTAAAAAGCCCCCCCCAACCAGCAGTGTGCCTGTCGCCCCATTAATCTACGAAAAGCCGCCAAAGGAGGGAGGAATCCCCACGGACACCTCCCGCCACCCTCCCTGAAACAACAGGAGATCTGCAAAGTCAGCTCAGCAAAATAACGCTAGTCACATATTGCAGGACCACCAACCGCCAACGTTCTTGTAGCAGAGCCAAGTCTCACTGATCAGATCTACCAATAGCGCCCCCATCGTGTTCGTCTTGATTTTCCCTGCGCTGTGGCAGAGTGTCTAGCCATTCGCTAACGTTTTCTGGGAAGTCAAAGAACAGGGCATGGCCATCGTGTTCAATCCGAAGCTTGGCAGGGAACATCATCGAATACTTTAGGCCCATGTCCCTCAATCGCCGTTTCACTCCCGCATAGCTCTGGCGCTGCCTCTGAACCGCCCTGGTAAAGTCAGGATAGAAATGCACCTCAGAGTTCTGGAACTGGAGCGGTCCCTGTCTTCTGGACGCTTGCAAGAAAGCGTCCCGGTCTTGGAAGTTGAGGAGCCTGGCAATGATGGGTCTAGGCGCCACGCCCGACTTCGGCGGGCCGCCCGGTACCCGGTGTGCGCGCTCCACCGAGAAGAATTTGCTCAACCCAGGAGGAGCTAGATGAGTCTGTATCAGGTCCTCCACAAAAAGGTCCGCTGCCTCCTCTTCCGAACCTTCCGGAATGCCAATGATGCGAACATTCTGCCGCCTGGCACGACCCTCAAAATCTTCCAGCCTCCTGGAGAAATGGTCGGAAGTTAGTCGCAAAGTCCGGACCTCAGTTTGTAGGTCCGAGACGTCGGTGGTGAGGCTCGAAGTTTTGATATCCAACGACTTCACCCGGTCATTAGTTTTACCCAGGTCGGCTCTGATAAGGGTGAGATCCACTGCCAAAGTGTCCACTTTGTGGGTTAAGACCTCATACTGTTTCTGCAGTTCAGACCGTATGCCCGAGATGGCCCCCATAATGTCACTGAGGGTGGGCTCGGATCCATCGGGCGAGCCCGATGAAGGAAGGTCTTTAGTGGAGGCCCCCGCTGCAGGCGAAGTGCGCGGCTGAACATATCTCTCAATTCTATTCAGTTGAGTTTGGGATTTGCCACGAACGCCTTTGTTCGACGTCTTGTCGGGTTCGACCTTGCCCGCCATGTTGGGTCCGATGAGAACGAAGGGGCACACCACACGAGTCCAAGCCAAAGATACCAAGAGCAGTTGTTAAGGCCAGATATTCAGGTCAGGCCGATGGTAGCAGACACCGCAGTCACAGGCACTTCGTCATTAGGGATCACCACCGAGCACTACGCAGTCCAGTCATGCGGAGTGGCGGAGACCGAGGAGACAATGGCGCATCCTTGGCACGGAGTCCCACTCGACGTAGCTCAGCGTAGGAATCACCGATTGAAAGGCGGGAGGCAGATCCCGCGTCAGTGACCCGTCAGCTAGTAGAATCCACCAACGTGGAACAGGATTTCGAGCAGGATTATTGCGGAGGGTCGGAGGGTCCGCGGAGCTCCGAGCTTACGCGGCCATCTTGTTTGCCCGCGAAGCTCCTCCCCTATAAAACTTTAATAACTTATAAATATATACAACGCAACAAAAACAGTAAACACATTTAATAAAATTTTTGAAAAAAGAAGCAACAATGGTCAGTAGCTGTCTTTTGTGCGAATAGTCCCAAGGCGGCACAACGTGCTGAGTTCTGGACGGCACCCAGGTGATGTCACCTGGGTGCCGCACTGGTTTTTGGTATCCTACAATGCTGCTCCGAAAAACGGCGTGGGGCGCCCCCGGGGGGCGGGGGTGGCCTCGTCAGTAGCGGTCTGTTGTGCGAATAGTCCCAAGGCAGCAGAACGCGCTGAGATGTGGATGGCATCCAGGTGAAGTCCAGTAAGTTGCCGCACTGGTTTTGGTATCCTACAATGCTGCTCCGAAAAACGGCGTGGGGTGCCCCGGGGAGGGCGGGGGGGAGGCGGCGTGAATGGGCCTCCCCAGGTGGTGGTTCGTCTGCTGTAGTGGGGCGCCCCTTTACCGTTTCAGTTGCCATTCCTCCCGCTTTTGGTACACTGTGCCAAAATCCGCCATTCAGCTGAGTTGCGCCCACTCTTGCGGTGCAGCGATAGGCGGCTGCCACAGGACTCTCAAAATGGCGGCAGGCTCTTCGGATTTGGGCCTGGTCCACTAAAATGGTCCTGGGACACCTTGGAACTCGGACGCTTGTCTGCTAGGGCTTGGGCTCCATTCTCGAAAGCGTCCCCTCAGCCTTGAAGATTCTACAAAAGTCTTGGGGGCCCCCGACTCCCGCAGGCTTCCGGTGGGGAGCGGCTGCCATGATTGCTTGCGGAATGGCCACGACGGAGCTACGAGATGGTGGTGCTCTCATGCTGACGCCAGCTTCAGTCTGAAACATCCAGAAACACTGTAGACTATCAATTCGATGAGTTCCGGTGGAGCCACAACGTGACCCGGTAGGGAAGAACTTGCCCTCCCCTTTTTTGAGTGATGGTTCTTGCTGCCTGTCCCCTCTGTTGTCATCTAACAGAACCTTTTTGGATTGCCGAGTGAGAAAAAAAAAGGTGGGGCTTTCATCGTTTGGGAAAAAAAAATGTTTTAATCCAATGAAAAGTGTTATTTTTAGGTCATATGATCAAGCCTTCCATCATTAGGAAACCAAAAGTAAAATGAACCAATGAAAAGTTTTAAAAACAAGTCACATGACCTGTTATGCGGCTTTGGGCTATAAAAAGCCAAAAAAATCCGTTGGCCCGTGAGGCGGCGTCAGTAGCGGACCGATGTGAGAATAGGCCGAAGGCAGCACAACGCGCCGAGATCCGGATGGCACCGAGGTGGTGTCCAGCAAGTTGCCGCACTGGTGTGGCCATCCTACAATGCTGCGCCGAAAGTCGCCGTGGGGTGCCCTGTTGGCCTGTGAGGTGGCGTCAGTAAGTGGGGGCTGTTTGAGGATCTGACTGCATTGGAAAGCAATGTGATGCGGTGCCTCGCCCCCAAGATGGAGGCTCCTCGGCTGCAGTGGGGCGCCCCTTGGTGTTTCACTCGCTATCCAGCTGAGTTGCGACCGCACTTGCGGCTACAGTAGGCCGAAGGCAGCACAACGCGCCGAGATCTGGATGGCACCGAGGTGGTGTCCAGCAAGTTGTCGTACTGGTGTGGCCATCCTACAATGCTGCGGGGTGGGAGGCGGCGCAAATGAGCCTCTCCCGCCTCTCCAGGTGGAGGCACTTCATCTGCAGTGGGGCGCCGTCTAGCTGAGTTTAACCCGCTCTTGCTGCTACAGCAATAGGCGGCTGCAACATGACTCTCAAAATGGCGGCCTGTTCTTTGGATTTGGGCCTGGTCCACTAAAATGGCCCTGGGACACCTTGGAACTCGGACGCTTGAATTTTTTTCCTTTCCTCTACATGCAAAAAAGGTAAATGCCCGGTACGTTACCTGCCTCATCTGCCACGATGTACTCTCCAGAGGAACCGAAAAAAAATATAGTTATGGTAATTATACCATGCATCGTCATATGGAGAGGTGGCACCCAAATTCGAGATTTGGTGGATAACCCCCGACCTGCCAGTACATCCACCAATGGAGTGGCAGTGACAGCATCAGAGGCAAGGGAAACGGTTCTAAATCTTCAGGAGAACTTTGGACAAATGAAAATGACATGTTTAACTTGCGGCAAATTAATTTCATGTGGAGAGAGGAGTGTTAGTCTAATCAATAGAGCTTATGAACATCATCATAGTCGATGGTTGGTGGAGACATTTTGACTATATCCTGGACCTGCTCGGCCTCGCCCAAAATGGCGCCGGTATAAATGGGACTCGTAACTCCTTGTTGTGTACTGGTTGCCCAACCTTGATATCACGAGATGCGTATGCAGTTTTGAAGCACATGGCGGGCGGGGACGAGAATTGATTGAACATTTCGACATCCCTATTGATATTAAGTTCTGATGTGCTATTGATTACTGTACTATTGAAAGTTCGAATTAACGTCACCCATGGTACTTGCCCGCAAATGTATATCTAGATAATTTTATTGCAACTGGCTTGTCGTATTTTAATTATAAAATGTACGTCCATCGATTCCGCAACTGTTAGACACCTTAGTTCTTGCAACCTAATGGCCCGCCCGTTACGTTCTTCTACAGTGTAAATGTCCCCTCATCATATACGATTCCAGTTTGCTCCGTGGCCGGCCCACGTGGTTATAGGCCCGTATTTGTATACTGACATTTTTACAATAAAGGTATTTAAAACAAAACATGGTAGTAGTACTTACATTGGTAAAGTTTTGAATAATAGCCACTGTTTTCGAATCAGTAAAAGGCAAGTGAAATAAAGCAGTCCAATTACATGATGGTTAAAAGGTATAATACGCAGGAACGCAGTAAAGATAAATGGTCAAGGGCTGTTGTGTTTTCTACTCCTGCAACATAAAGTGATCGATAAGAATCTGATATTCATGCCTATCAGCGACTAAGACAGCAGGCCGAGCCTCTTTTGCTCAACGGTTCCCTCATGGGACGAAGAAACGCCCTTTTTCTCGAAAAAGGAATATTTTACTTGCAGGACAGTTGTAAATTTCCCGGGAAAATGCATTAGCCTGGAACATTGTTAGTGATAAACTGTAAATGCATCTGGGTCCTTTGCTTTACAAGTCAGAGTGAGAAAAAAAAAGGTGGGGCTTTCATCATTTGGGAAAAAAAATGTTCGAAAGCAATGAAAAGCGTTATTTTTAGGTCATATGACCAAGCCTTTCATCATTAGAATAACAAAAGTAAAATGAACCAATGAAAAGTTTTATTAACAAGTCACATGACCTGTTATGCTTACGTTACGCGCCGCGCTCTGGATTGCTTCCGGGAAGCTGCGCCTCGCGCACCGGAGCACTTCCGGGTGCGCTAACGCGACGCGTCATATGACGCATTACGCAACAACGTAGGTCCAGAATATAGTCAAAATGTCTCCACCAACCAGCGGTCGGAACACAACCCCTTTCAGTAGTCCAAAAAGTTCTGTAAAATGACAACAGAAGGGACAGGCAACAAGAACCATCACTCAAAAAAGGGGAGGGCAAGTTCTTCCCTACCGGGTCACGTTGGGGCTCCACCGGAACTTATCGAATTGGTAGTCTACAGTGTTTCTGGATGTTTCAGATTGAAGCTGGCGTTAGCATGAGAGCACCCCGTGGCTACGTCGTGGCCATTCCGCGAGCAATCATGGTAGTCGCTCACCACCGGAAGTCTGCGGGAGTCGGGGGCCCCGGTGACTTTTGTAGAATCTTCAAGGCTGAGGGGACGCTTTTGGGAATGGGGTCCATGCCCTAGCAGTCAAGCGTCCGAGTTCCAAGGTGTCCCAGGGCCATTTTAGTGGGCCAGGCCTAAATCCGAAGAGCCGGCCGCCATTTTGAGAGTCCTGTGGCAGCCGCCTATCGCTGCACTGCAAGAGTGGGCGCAATTCAAGTGGATGGTGGGCGAGACGCTGTAGCCGCAAGAGCGGGCGCAACTCAGCCAGCCGAGTGAAGCGCTGGGGTGTACCTGAAAAACCTCCACCTGGGGAGGTGGGGGAGGCTCGTTCGCGCCGCCTCTCCCTTCTAGTGCATCCCACGCCATTTCCTGGCGCAGGAATATGTGATGGTCGGACTAGGGCACCGCAGGACGTGTCTTCAGGTCGAACGGATTGTGGGACAAGGTCCAGAATGGAAGAATCACCAAAAGGCAAAAAGTTCCGCTTGACCCCGGGAGCCGGCCGCCTATGTCGGGGGCGATCTCAGGCCACACCAGGGCAACAAGACTTGGGGAGGGGGTCGGAGCCAAGCGCTCCCTCCAAGTCTGCGCCATCACACCGCCCCTCGGGGGCCTCCGTCAAGCGGTTTAGGGAGGCACCGCATCACATTGTTTTCAAATGCAGTCAGGTCCACAAACGGCCCCCACTTACTTTGAGAATAGTGAAGCTGCAGCAGGTGCAAATAAGCTTCAGACAGTGTTACAAGCGCTGCTCAGAACTCTGAACTATGGCACCCAACATCCAGGACTCATGCCATTTGTGCAAGGCAGTGACATCGAAGCAACTCAGGGACCAAAACCATGAACGTACACTCATGTATGAAAATCTTGCTATTGATGCTTGACTGAGGCCAAGGAGATCAGAGTGCATGAGTCTCATGCTCGATCGATTGAGCTATCCGGATCAGGCAACAAAAAGTATAAAATAGTTATGTAAATAGTTATTTAATAAAATGTTTTACCCTGTTATTTTGCTGGTGTGTTGTATATATTTATAATATTTGCATAGGGTTTGTCGTTATTTTGGGTGGGGTGGGTGGCGGAGCCGAGCTGTCTTGCAGCCATCATGGTGTGGAGCTCAGTTCATCTCACTAGTTTCGTATTTCTCATGAGTGGTTGTTCTTAATGTTTCTATTTTAGCGCGGTCAAAAAGAGATCCCATTAGTGGCCTACTGATTTTGCTCGATTGCTTTTGTTTTTTTAAACGATTTTTCACTATCTGCAAAGACTAAACAGAGTATTGCGACTCTGTGCTTGTTTGTAAATAGAGAATGAACCAAAGAGAACCAATTCTAAAACAGTAAATGCTTGGATAACAATCAATCAAATGGAGAGAGAAGCAGGCGCGACGGATTACAACGGGGGCAAAGGCCTGCGTTAACTACCCTTCACTATCTGCAAAGAGAGAGTACTCCTAAGAGAAAAGAGGGGGGGAGGGGGGGCAGCGTTCAAAGCACATCAGCGTGCATAAACACGAAAATGTTTTTACCTATCACGTACTTGACATTTGACAGCTTTTGATATTTGCTATTAAAAAACCATTGAAATTCACTGAAAAAACCATAGGTTATAGACCATATATAGTTAGGAATTAGCATTTACAAAACCTTGAAAATTCACTGAAAAAACCATAGGTTATAGACCATATATAGTTAGGGATTAGTATTTACAAAACCTTATTTTACTCGCACAAAACCATTGAAATTCGCATATATAGTTAGTTGCGCTAACTATATATCGCGCACCCGCAATCCACTGCTGATCATGTCACATATTACATCATTCATGACATGGTCAGTGACATCACTGATGACATCATCCAGTGACCGTATGTTTCTGTAAAGTTAAAATATGTCTTACATATTGAAGAATGAGTGGATGTATAAGTGTCTGGATGAAGGATTTAGTAGGTGCATGACTGACTGTATGAGTGAGTGATTAAATGTGTCTCACTGAGTGCATCGGTTAGTGACTAAACTATCTTAATTTGTTCATCATTATGTCTGTTGTTCTGTAAACTGCTGCATGTGTTGATCAGTAGCTATATGAGTAACTATATGGGTTATTGATTGGTTGCCCAAGTATTTGTATGGGAGACTGAGTGTGTGTGTGGGTGGCTGGGAGGTGTATGACTCTGTGCATAGATGTGTGAGCAGTTGATTCACTAGATGTATGGGTTCAAAAGTGCATGTGGAAACAGCTGTATGGGCGCTTGACTGTGTGCATGAGTGTATTGCTGAGTGAATGGATATCTCAGTGCTACATGTCAAAGTAAGTATATATGTAAAACACAGTACATGTGAGAGTTGACATATATAAATACCTGTGGATAAGAGCCAGTGAATGTCTGAGTGGCTGTATGGATCATTGTGAGCTTGTATCAGGGATTGTATAAGAGAGTAAATATGTGTTAGTATATGTTTGAATAAGTAAGGTGTGTATAACTGTATAGTTGAGGAAATGGAGGTGTGATTGATTCTTTGCATGACTGACTAGGTGTGTGAGTAACTCCATGGATGAGTGACAGTCTGTGAGTGTCTGTTTACACTGAGTGTATGTAAGGTTATATTAGAGTCTGAAGAGGTTCAACGTATTATCACATGAATGATATCATCAGTGATGTGATCAGTAATGTCAAATGAGATGTCATCAGTGATGTCATCAGTGATGTCATTTGAGATGTCATCAGTGATGTCATTTGAGATGTCATCAGTGATGTCATCAGTGATGTCACTGACCATGTCATGAATGATATAATATGTGACATCATCAGCAGTGGATTGCGGGTGCGCGATATATAGTTAGCGCAACTAACTATATATGCGAATTTCAATGGTTTTGTGCGAGTAAAATAAGGTTTTGTAAATGCTAATCCCTAACTATATATGGTCTATAACCTATGGTTTTTTCAGTGAATATAGATATATATATATATATATATATATATATATATATATATTACCTACTGGCGGTCGCCAGTAGGTATATATAGTTAGGATTTTTTCCCTATGGGATTTCTGAAAATTCTATGCCTAATAACTTTTGCGTTTGTGGACGGAATTGGCTGAAATTTTCAGGAAAATGGCACATTTTGTTTCTGAGCAGCCCCTGAAAATTTGGTGGGGTTTCGTCAAGGGGGGGGCTGAGAAAAAAGGGGGGTCCCAAAACGCGTTTTTTGCATTGAGTTTTCCATAGGGCGGTTGGACTCACTTTTAGCCCTAACGGCTGAATGGATTTTCACGAAACTTGGCAAAATTGTAGGGACTGTTAGCCCGATGTGCCTTTGCTAGGTCTCAATATATGTGCTTCAGTGGATTTTGAGAAATTAACGTTTAAATCAAGATATATATCTGTAACAGCGCTCCGGGCAGCGATCCGGTTAGCGAACCTTTCGCGTATCGGAACTTTGCGATGCGAAGCTGATTGGCCCTCCGGTGTCTGTCAACATTCTAAACAGTCCGGAGCGGCCGCCATCTTGTCTCTCGGTAGGATCGAGAGACAAGAGGAGGCCAAAACAAAGGGGGAAATTACCATAAGGGGGCATAGTAGATCCTCGTTGACCCCCTAGGTTTTATGTGGAGGTTTTAAAAGGGCCTAGGAGGGTCCAAAAAAAAAAAAAAAAATTTTTTTTTTGCGTGGTAAGCGCCAAGTTCGCGAACCGGAAAGCGTTCTGGGCAGCGAACTTTATGGATAAAAGAATGAAAGACTTTTCTAATACTGTATGTTAATTATTTGTTGGTTTTGTTGATTATTTTTTAATTTTTTTATTTTTTAAGCAATTTTTTATTGTTGTGATTGTGTTTCAAAATTTAATAACATTTCTAACATTTAACTAGTTTATGAATTACATATAAAAATGATTAAAGACTCAAACAATTTTTTAATATTACATACAATTTTATTTTTCGGATTGTTTTTCGAAATTTAATACAACGTCTAGCATTTCACTGTCTGATATGTGTTCTTGTTCAGTGAACATAAGTTCAAACATTTGACCGTCATCATAATGAAGTAAATGATCCACTGATTCTACACATTGAACTAATTCATGGTCCCGTGATTCATCCATGAAATCTGAGTCATCATTGTCCGCAATAACTTTTTCTGTGTTGGTCTCCAGAACAATTTTGAAGGAAACATTCTGCTCACCTTCCATTTTATTGCTGTAATTTGCATAAAAAATAAATATATCAGTAGAGATAGGGCACTGTTGGGTTTAAGTTCAGACAGGCACTTGTGAGTTTATAACAGAGAAGTAATCTATGGGCACTGTATGGTTTCAGGCGTGAAGTAGTACTATTAAAAAGTGCCTGTGAAGAAGCCTAAGTAAATTCATAATTATACCACAGAAACCTAAATCAGTCCATAATTATAATAAAGAAGCCTTTCTCAATGTCTAACTCTTACAGAGGGATAGTATATAACTATCTGAAAAAGTTTACCATATTTACTTATAGTGCACAATATACTTCAGTTTTAAAAATAACAACTTACCTTTAGAAACAAGTTGATGTTATTAGTGATATTCTAAATGATATATACAACAACAAGTAGTAGTCAAAATGGCTGTGTTTCCTTCTCTCCCTTTATATATATACAGGTATATAACCAATCAAATGTCAGGTAATAAAAGTAGAAAAGGAAAGTAACATTTTCATTGGTTGTCAATTCCAACAATTCAGATGTGTTTTGTGAAGTAATTTACCTCACGGTATTTGGAGAGGTCTACAGGCTAAATGGCTAAATGGAATTTCAATGAAATTTGTGAGAATGGAAGGGATTGTTATGTAGTATGAGCTAATCTATATTTGGTGAGAGTGTCTCTAGTCGTTTTTCTGTAAATTACTTTCCCGCCTTTTTTTAGGACCGCTTTCCGGGAAGTGGCCCGGTTAGCGAACCTTAAGCGTCACGGGAGTCCACCATTTTGTGTTTCGGTCGCATTAAGATACAAGATGGAGGGCAAATAATGTTTAGAATGGGTAGAAGGGGTCATGGTAGACTTATCTTGACCCCCTAGGTTTTCTGAGCGTGGCTGAGGAGGCTTATATGTGCGGGAAAAAAAACTTTTTTTTAAAAAATTCCGCGAGGTTAGCTTTCGGTTAGCGAACCGGGTAGCGCTCCGGGGAGCGAATTTTGTGGAAAATTAGTGAAAAAAGTTAGAGAAAAATAATAATTGTGAGTGATCAGATGTAGGGTAGCTCTGAGAAGAGCTTTTGGGTTTATGGTACATTTAGGTACTTATAAGTAGGTACCAATGCACAGTCTTAAATTCAGAATGAAAATTCTGTTGCCCTCATCTGAGAAGTGAACTCCATCTCCTCTGTAGATATCTTGCATGTAGTAACGCAAGTTATTGTTGTACAGAGAGCCCATTCCATGGTCTCTCATGTAAGCTGAAACAGATTTGTTTACATGCTTCCTCGCTTTCTCAATTTGTGGACAAAATTGGTTGGACCACCTCCATTTCTGTCTTTGGCATATATTGGAATATACCAAGGCAGTTTGAGGAAAAAGTGCCATTAATTGCTCAAAGGTGTCCTTTAAAAGCATTTCCAGACCTACCCCTGTCAAAGTGCCCAAATCATTACCTCCACAGTGCACTATTAACAGGTCAGGTTTTGGCAAATGCATAAAGGTTTTCACCAATGGTATCAATTGGTGACATTTTAATCCTCTTTGGCCCAACCACTTAATTTCCACATCTTGTAAATTGAGGTTGTGTAAATTTCTGCTCTCAGCATACCTTTGAGCCCAGTGGATGTAACTATGTCCAACAATCCAGACGTTAAACATGGTGGAAGAAGGTTGTTCTGCAGTCAGATGAAGTGTGGTAATGAAAGGGCAGTTGAAACAGTAGGAGTTTCTAAAGAAAAAAAACTGTGGATTTACAATGCTAATGATTCATTAGCAGTGATTGGTGCATTTCCATTTCTGAAAACAGAAAGTTAGGGTGCATGGATGTGTTCTTTGAAAGATGTAATTTGAATGGTCAAGGAAGAAACATTTAATGAAAGATTGCACTGGATACGCAGGTGCACTGAGAGTTCAGAGTTCAATTGAAACATTGTTGTGTGAATTTGCAAACATGAGAGGTCTTCCAGGAGGTGGTTGCTATGGAAACAAGGCAGACAGGGCAGAGGGGGGAAGGGTTTTGATTTGAAAAAAGTGAGGGAAGAGGTATGATTGGCTAATATGAGAGATATGTGAAAAGAATATCTGTATTTCTGTGCTTTCAATAGCTGCAGCCTTTGGAGTGCATCCTTTTTCTTCTGCTGAAGACAATTTGGTGTATTTCTTAGACTGTTTTCAAAACTCAAAAAATATTTGCTAAGGTGAGAAAAGATTTATTTAATTTAGATAGAGAATAGTATGATTTAAGGAGAAAATGATGAAGAAAGCTGTGTTTTTAAAATGTGGTTTTGTCTCTAGTGATATACTAATAGAATTAGTTTCATAGAGAAATTGTAATTGCATATTTGGTGTAACATTCTGGCATGCAGTAACACAAGTTATTGTGGTACATGGAGCCCATTTTATGGTCTGTTATGTAAGCTGAAACAGAGATGTTGCTTTTAAAAACGATTTAAGAAATCAATTTCATTTCTGGATATGTACTGCTAGAGCTTCATAGGTTGTTTTGAGCCATATTTATAAGGTATTTGAGTGTCTAAGATGTTATGTTTTCCTTTTAAAATGTAAAGTGTTCCTCATGGGGCAAGTGTCTTGTAAATACGCTCCCACTTGTGCTTGGCAAATTTAGATTTTGATTATGGGAGTTACCTAGCCATGTTAATAGTGTCCCAAAAATGGTGCTAGTGAATTGCAGAAAACACTTTCATGTGTCTCAAGGACATTTTTAGTCATTTCTTCATGAATGCAGGTATACAATTGATTTATATGCTGTGTTTAAAAACGAATTTTGAAATCAATTACATTTCAGGATATGTACTGTTAGAGCTTCATAGGTTGTTTGGGGTCATATTTAGAAGGCATTTTAGTGTCTTTGATGTTATTTTTCCCTTTTTAAATGGAAAGCGTTCCTCATGGGGCCCTGAGCAGTTCTTAGCCATGTTATTTAATAGGAAGTGGATAACATGGCTAAGAGCATTTGCTGGAAAGTGCATGAATATTGCTGACTTTTCTGCGATGTTATTTTTCCCTTTTTAAATGGAAAGTGTTCCTCTTGGGGCAAGTGTCTTGTAAATACGCTCCCACTTGCGCTTGGCAAATTTAGATTTTGATTATGGGAGTTACGTAGCCATGTTAATAGTGTCCCAAAAATGGTGCTAGGGCATTCCAGAAAACACTTTCATGTGTCTCAAGGACATTTTTAGTCATTTCTCCATGAATGCAGGTATACAATTGATTTATATGCTGTGTTTAAAACGAATTTTGAAATCAATTACATTTCAGGATATGTACTGTTAGAGCTTCATAGGTTGTTTGGGGTCATATTTAGAAGGCATTTTAGTGTCTTTGATGTTATTTTTCCCTTTTTAAATGGAAAGCGTTCCTCATGGGGCCCTGAGCAGTTCTTAGCCATGTTATTTAATAGAAAGTGGATAACATGGCTAAGAGCATTTGCTGGAAAGTGCATGAATATTGCTGACTTTTCTGCGATGTTATTTTTCCCTTTTTAAATGGAAAGTGTTCCTCTTGGGGCAAGTGTCTTGTAAATACGCTCCCACTTGCGCTTGGCAAATTTAGATTTTGATTATGGGAGTTACGTAGCCATGTTAATAGTGTCCCAAAAATGGTGCTAGGGCATTCCAGAAAACACTTTCATGTGTCTCAAGGACATTTTTAGTCATTTCTCCATGAATGCAGGTATACAATTGATTTATATGCTGTGTTTAAAAACGAATTTTGAAATCAATTACATTTCAGGATATGTACTGTTAGAGCTTCTTAGGTTGTTTGGGGTCATATTTAGAAGGCATTTTAGTGTCTTTGATGTTATTTTTCCCTTTTTAAATGGAAAGCGTTCCTCATGGGGCCCTGAGCAGTTCTTAGCCATGTTATTTAATAGGAAGTGGATAACATGGCTAAGAGCATGTGCTGGAAAATGCATGAATATCGCTGACTTTTCTGCGATATTCATGCATTGCGGCCGTTTTTTTTCACATTTGCAAGCACTTCTTAGCCATGTTATCCAATGGGAGGTGGATAACATGGCTAAGAGCATTTGCTTCAAAGGTTGTTTGGGGTTATACACCATTTTTGGGAAATTAGTAACATGCCTATCTAACTCCCATAATCAAAATCTAAATTTGCCAACCGCAGGTGGGAGCATATTTACAATAAATTTGCACCAGGAAGAACGTAAAATAGCATACTAGATACTCAAATGCCTTATAAATGTGACCCAAAACATCTTATGAAGCACTAGTAGTGCATATTTCCAGAAATGTATTGGTTTTCATTTAATGATTTACTTCATTGGTAGGCCTTCACATGTTTTTTTATTTTGATATTTTTCAGTGAAAATCTTATCTGCAACCATGTGTTGGCCTCACCTCAAATAAACAAAACAGGTGATGGACTGAATGTGGATCAATGACACACATTTACCCCAGTCTAAAGATCAGGGCCTAAACAAATCTTTAGATAGGCTACATCTTATCGTCATCCTGAATTAATGATTTAAAATATTAGGGAGTGATTTATGAGTGTTGTATGCCTTTTTTGTACCATTGAGTGTCATTTTTGTGATGCAGTGCTGGTGGAAAACATTTGCTATGTTAAATAATTAGTACGGCATTAAGTTTTAGATGACTGTTATTTATTTACTGTTTGGTAATAGTGGTTAATAACATTTTATATTATATTTTTCCACAGATTCAACTGCAGATTCTTTCATAGTTTGGAAAATGCCTTCCAAAAGTCGAATACGAAAGGCTAGAAAACGTCAAAGACAGCAGGATGATGTTTTATTGCAGCAGTCCTCTTCCCCAAATACTTGTCAAAACACCAAGAAAGGTCCGGGTAAGAGCACGAAATCATTCTTAAGAAATATTTGTAGTAAAAAAAGTTTTGCTCAAAAAAATGTTTCAGTTCACAAAAAGAAAAGTAATTTAAATGGAAAGGAGAGACCCATCACAAATGTTACTGGTAGAGGAAGAGATAACTCTGTGCATGATAGTAGAAGGAAACAACAGTTTAGGGACATTCGAAATCGAATGTTCCGTAATAGGATATTAGTTAATTTATTGAAAAGTATTAAAAAGAAAGGCCAACAGAAAGCGGCATTTTATAAGAAGAAGAAAAATGTAGAGAAAATTATTGATCATGCTTTTGAAATTAAGCGAAAGTTGTTTATTTTGGTAATCAATAGAATTAGGAAACTAAGCAAGGTAATTTCTGATTTCAAAACAAAAAGTAGATGGAAGAGAGTAGTAAATCGTACTAACTTTTGTGAAGTTTTTTCCGGAGAATGGATGCATAGTTCAAGTTCTGAGGCATTTTTTAATGAGGAGACTTATTTTCAGGATAATGATTTGGTGCATGCAGTTGACATCAGTGGTCGAGCTTATGAAGTGAAGGATGGTTGTCCAGTTGAAAAAGAACAACTTGTGACAACAGAGACAGAAGAGGCGCTAAGTGATGAGGTTTTAGGAAGACGTCCTAAGGGTCCTGTGTACATTTGGAAGTGTAGTTCTATTTGCAGTGTGCGACAGGTTTCCATCAATTTGCTTTGTGATTTTATACGGACATTTAATAAGAAAAGTTTGAAGCAGAAAATGAAGTTGTTGCAAGATTTAGATCCTTGCAGAGTGAGACAAATGACAGGTTTGCGTGGTCATTCACTGGCTTGTCTTTCCAGGAGAGTATGCCAGAGTGTTTTTCATCATTTCAGGATGCTAGCAGTGCATCATAATAAAGTGAGAAAATTAGTGAGAATGTTGTATTATGCTAAGAGTCCAGCAATTATGCTTAAACAATTATGTGCTGCTCTTTTGCATGGTTCTGAAATAGATGTGAAGAATATTTGTGAAGAAATTGAGTTTTGTTACTTTGGTAGTAAAGATGAGAATGTTCAAATTGACCCTGAAGTAGAGGGTAATGTGGAAGATAATGTACAGGTTTCCAGTACAGATAATTTTCAGAAGGAAATTGCCACGTTTCAGATGAAATCAAGTGAGAGGCCTAATTTCACTTGTGTATGTTGTCGACGCACTTATTATAAGAATCAGACTAAGGTAGTGGATTTATATGCAAAAAGTGAAAGGGAAAATAATAGTGAATGGAAGGATTTTGCCACATACTTGATGGTAGAAAATTATTTTGATTTGGGATCGGATCAACGTGTGTGTACTTATTGTTGTAATAAATTAAACCAAAACCAGATGCCTGCTAGGGCAGTTCATAATAATCTGGAATTGGTTGAGATTCCTTCTGAATTGAAGGATTTAAATACTTATGAATCTATTTTGATTCAAAGTATCCATCCCTTTCAGGCTATTGTAAGAATGGAGCCAAAGACAGGGAAGTTGCCTCCAGCAGATTTACAGAGAGGATTAAAGGGAAGAGTTGTTTATTTGCCTCTAGATTTGAAGAAAAACATTAACACAATTGGAATAGAAAAAGTGGAAGAGGAACCTCTGGTTATCTTGGTTAATGGGGTTCCGACAAAGAATAAGAAAATATGGCAAGATTTAGTGGATGTTAGGAAAGTCAAAAAGGCAACAGTGTATTTGAAGAAAAATAATAAGTACTATAAGAATGTATATGTTGCAGAAGAGGAAGTAAGTGATGAAGAGGATAGCGATTTGTGTGCTGGCCAAATTGAGAAAGTAGAGGCCTCTAAAAGTGAAGAAATATATGAACATTATAGTGTTCATCCTTTGCATTCCAAGGAAGTCATGGGGAATGCTATTGAGTTGTTTCAAATGAAACAAGCCAAAGGGAGTCCCATTAGTGTTTGGGAGGAAAGTTTGGAAGCTCGGTGTTTCCCACAGCTATTTCCCACAGGTCAAGGAGGAAGATATGATGAGCGACCTCATCAAATTCCTGCGTCTGAATACCGGACTTTACGATTGTATGCAGCAGATCCTAGGTTTCGGCAATGCATTCCCTATTTGTTTCATCTCCTGTTTGAAAGCGATCTGTCTGGACTGTCATATGCAGTGAACCACATCTTAAAAAGTGGTATACAGATGCGAAACATCTCGGCAAGTGACTTTATGCATAAAGTCAATGTCCAAGACAGTATTTTGGATTCTCACTTAATTAATCTCATGGCGTGTCAGCGTGGTACTAATGAGTACTGGTACCGTCGTCATGGTGATTTAAAATGTATGCTGAGGAACTTAGGAACTCCAACATGGTTCCTCACTCTGAGCTGTGCCGAGTATGGCTGGGAAGACTTACTTGAATTTCTACGAGAGGCAAATGGAAATATTGAAAACATTGAATTCAAGACACCTGGAGAACTGTGTTCTTTGGATCCAGTGAATGTATGCAGGTACTTCAATCATAGATTTGAAGCTATGATGTCTTTCATCACAAATAAAAAGAATCCACCTCTTGGAGAGGTGTTGGATTTCTTCTGGAGAAAGGAGTACCAAGCAAGAGGTGCTCCTCATATACATATGTTGTTGTGGATCAAGGATGCACCTAAATTTGGAACAGATCCGGATGACTTAGTGATGAATTTCATCGAACAGTATTCTACGTGTGCTGTTCCAAACGCAACGGAGAAGAAAAGTCTAAGAGAACAAGTTCTACGTTTCCAAAGCCATCGTTGTGGAAAGTACTGTCGTCGTAAATTCAGAAACAAGGACAAGTTCTACACCAAATGTCGTTTCAACTTTCCACGACCGGTGATTTCTAAAGGAAGAGTGAACAGTTTGATGTCTTCGCTGCGACATAATGTGACGAGGAAATCACCCAAGAATACATACAATTTGAAAAGGAACGAAGAGTCCAAGTACATCAATGACTACAACCCAGTGATTTTGTCCATGTGGAATGCTAACATGGATATACAGTTTGTGGCTGACAACTGTATGGCTGTGGCTCGGTATGTGACATCTTACATCACCAAAAAAGAAAAGACCGAACTGAAGGATATGTGGGAGGACATTTCTCATGAAAAGAGCCTCAGCAAGAAGTTGTACAGTTTCAGTCTGAAGATGTTGTCGCATCGAGAAATCAGAGCTTACGAATGTTCTGACCGGTTGTCTTCAGCAAGTCTCTATGCCAAATCCAGGAGTCTCGTTTGGGCGAGTCTTGGTCTTGCTGCAACGCGAAATCGAGTTCTAAAACCTGTCCGGGAAATTGAGTATTTGGCAGTACCGACATTTTGAAGACCAACATGTTGGATACATATTATCCAAATCGAAGCAGTCACCTTGAGAATGTTTGTCTATATGAGGTTCTCCAAAATTATATATTCAAGAGGAACATCAAAGAAGATATTGAGAAAGGAGTGTATGCTGTAATTGGAAGTGAGGGATGCCTGGTCAAGCAAAGAAAATGCCAATTAGTAAACCATCGAAAATTGAGTGGTGAATCTCCAGAAAAAAAGGAGTTTTTTTATTTAGCACTTTTGCAACTTTTCAAGCCTTGGCGTGCAGAAGAGGAACTGCTTGGAGATTTCCTCTGTTACGAAGACTCTTTCAATGCAGCCAAGGAGTCCATAGAATGTCCTGCTTTTTCTAAATATCAAGAAATGCTAACTTTGGAAATTGAGCAGGAAGCAACGATTGCAGCCGAGATTGCCAGAGACAGTTCTCAGGACAGTCAGAGTTCTGTTTCATTGAGTCAAGATCCACTTGGAGGACCTATTATCGAAAATGAAGCTGCCACTGCTATGAATGAAGTGGAAAGAGCCATGGCACATGCTCAGGAGGATTCAGTTAACTTAGAAGACTTGGAAAAACAACTCAACGTTGAGCAGAGGAAAATATATGATGAAGTTACCACGGAAATTGAGCACGGATTAAGTCATGAGAAGAACAAGTGCTCATGTACATCGTTGAAGCCTGTCCGACTGTACGTGAGTGGAGAAGCGGGAACTGGAAAAAGTTTCCTCATTAAAGCAATCTCTTGTTATTTGCAGGAAAGGACTGAGTCATCGCTGTCTTGTGTTGTCACCGCTCCTACTGGACTGGCAGCACATAACATTAAAGGTATTACTTTGCATCGTCTACTGATGCTGCCGGTGGAGCATGACAACAAATTACAATACAACAAGTTATCTGGAGATGCTTGCTGTGAAGTTTCAAGAGTCTTGAGGAAAATGAAACTACTTATCATTGACGAAGTAAGCATGGTTTCCAATGTCATGCTTGCCTTTGTGCATTTGAGAATGCAAGAAGTACTTAAAACTGAATATGATGTGTTATTTGGTGGGAAACACATCATTGTTTTCGGAGATCTTCTGCAGCTGACACCAGTAAAATGTCAACCTGTGTTCAAAATACTCACGCATGAAGATACCAGGAAGTGCCTAGGGAGCATTGGCAACGTCAATATATGGTTAAACTTCAATTATGCAGAACTGCATCAAAATATGCGTCAGGCAAAGGATGAAGATTACAAGAATATTCTACAAGATATTAGAATTGGAAAAGTGACCGAGCATGGGAAAGAAGCTTTAAATGCACGATTACTGTCAAATTTATATCCCAAACAAGAGATTGTGCCTGAGAATATTTTTCAGAAAATTACTGAGAAGAAATCCGGGATATGTCTCATGCCAACTCTTGCAGAATGTGCCATCTTCAACAACAAAATGTTGAATTTAGAAAAGCAAGAGATTGTGAAACTTGAAGCTATCGACAAATTAGAGCATATGGGATCAACAATTATTTTGTCAGACAATTTGAAATCAAAATTGGATTCATTAGAGAAGACTATATCTAAAACAGCGGGTTTTGAAAAGACTTTGAATGTGTGTTTAAATTGCCGAATTATTTTGAGAAGGAATTTACATGTAGAAAGAGGTCTGGTAAATGGATCAATGGGTAATGTTGTTGATTTTGAGAAATACAGAAATAGAGATGGAATAGAATTTTTAAGAATTAAATTTGATGGCATTGAGGAAGTACAGCAAATTGGTCGTTGTTCTGCTAGGTTTTTGCTTGTTAAAGATTTATATGTTCGCCGTAAACAGTTTCCTGTTTGCTTGGCATATGCGGTGACAATCCATAAATCGCAAGGTTTAAGTGTAGACTGTGCATTGGTGAATATTGGCAGTTCTGTGTTCAAGGAGGGTATGGCATATGTGGCATTGTCACGAGTTAGAACTTTATCGGGATTGTACTTGATTGACTGTGATGTCACAAACATTTGTGCGGATCTAGATTGTGTTAAGGAATACAATAGGTTAAGAAGAGAGTATGCGCCACATTTGCCTCAATATCCTTTGTTTGAGAAACGTGTGGTAGGCCGCAAACGTAGAAATAGCAGTAATAGTAGGGAGGTTGTTGCAAAAAGACTAAAAGTCAATGAACCGAAAATTGTTAGCAGAAAGAAAGTGGATTCTGTTGAAGATGTTGTCGGTTTTCAATTTGAAAACAGTTCTGGTGTCAACTGCTATGCAAATGTAGTGGTTAATGTTCTCTTTTCACTAGAGAGTTTAAAAGAACAGATTCTGTTGAATTCTGAACAAATTTTATGCTGTTTGTTGAATTCTGTTTTCGAGAAATGTAGCACTGATCGAACAAAAGTAGAAAGTGTGTCTGAAGTTCGTTATCTGTTAGATGAATGTTCAGGTCAAACAGACTTCTCTGAAAATAATCAGCAAGATTGTCAGGAGTTTTTAATGTATATGCTTGATATATTGCAAGTTGAGGGTGTAGATGTAGATTACCTGTTTGGGCTTTCTTATCAATGGCAGCATGACTGCGAGAACTGTATGGTATCAAGTACTACTAGTGTAGACTCAGAAAGATTTATATATTTAACTTTGCCAGACAGTAAATCAGTCTCCTTTAATAAGCTAGTAAATGCAGCGGATCACAACATGGAGTGTAGCCAATGTAAATGTGATATGATGTCAACATTATTTATACGTAGATATGGCCAGTATGTCATTTTAATGATCCAACGTTGTAGGCCTGATGGATCAAAATTGTCAACTTTAATAAAAAATTTTGTGGCTTCTCAGCTGTCAATATCAGGGAGGACTTTTGTTACTGTAGCATTTATCTATCACGATGGTCCATCAACAACATCAGGACATTATACAGCTTACTTAAAGTCTGGAAACGGCTGGTCATTCTGTAATGATTCCGTTGTAACGTTCAAAAAAAAATTGCCGTTTGACCTTAAAAATTCTTACCTGGTGTTTTTAAAACCAAAATTTTAAGTAGAGGGAATGTAAGTCTGCAATGCTGTCTAGATTAAAAATCCAACTATATAAACCTAATGCAAGTAAGTCTGCTTCATAGTAAGCAGTATCAGTGTCATAGGAAAAGGAGAACATGAGTGACAAAGACGAGTAAGTTATTAGTAGTCCAGGATTGTGAAAATAATCTCAAATATTTTATTTTTGAAAGTTGCGAAAATAGAAAATGTCGGGATTTGATTGGAAGAATAACAAGACTTGCGAATCGCGGCAACATGATTTGGCCTAGTGGAAACATGTGATATAATGAGAGAAGTCTTTTTTTCTATGTAACATATTTTACGTATCGATGGAGGTTTTCTTTCAGAAAGTGGCGGGGTGAAAATATTTGTAGCACAACAGAGTGGATGCTGTTCATAGGAGATCGTTTGACGTCATTGAAAGTAAGTTAATTTTAAGGAGTTTTGAAATCAGATTTCGAAGGTTGTATGGGTTTTTTAAACACAGTCATTTTGATTGTGTTTTTTTTTCCCCGCTGTTACATGATGAATACCTTCAAGTCACTGATTTAAGTGAAATTTGATACATTCTGAGAACAGCAAAAAGAAACCATTTAACATGTATAATTAATGTTATGCTTTTTGTCCTTATGATATACATTTAGAAATGTGAGGTACATATGGGTAAGCTGAGTTCTGTAAATATCAATTTTAATGCTTTCAGTGCTGTACTTCTGGGTAGTGGTTTTTTTTAAAAAAAGAAAAGAGGCCTCACCTCAAAGAAAGCTCTTGAAAGCACACATCTTATTTGCATCCTAAATCAAGCATTTACAATGTTAGACACAATTTTATGATGGCTTTACATCTTTTTTGCGCTGCTATTGCATCACTATTGTGAGACATTAGCAGTGCAAGAAAAACATCATGTTCCAAAATAGGCCTCAGTTCATCAACATCAAGATACAGTTTCTTTAGAATATATATCTTTAGGATTGTGTAGGGGACGTAGAGAAGCAGAGACTTCTGTAAATGTCAAAGTTGTTGAAAAACTGTTTGTTTTTGAACCTTTTCCCTTGTCTTTTCTAATTTTTAAATACATGTTTTAATATTTTTGGAAATGTTTGTTCTTTTTTTTACAGATTGAAAGTATGAAAAAATATTTAAAAAAAGGTAACAAGAATTATAAGGTAAATGTTTTCTACTCTTTTTACCCGCAATGCACTGCTGATGATGTCATTGACAGTATCTCTCATTTACTCTCCATAGCTGTCTTTCTTTTTACATTATTCTCTGTTTACTTCCCTTATACTAACTCTTCTTTTTTTTAAAAAAATATTTTTTTAGTTCGCTTAAAGTTCGCGAACCGGTCAGCGAACTTGAAGCGAACCAAAAGAAATAGAGCTTGCCAGAGTGATAAACATTCTAGCAATTTTGATGTCATCTGTGATGTCGTCAGTGACGTCATTTGAGTTGTCATCAGTGATGTCATCAGTGATGTCACTGACCATGTCATGAATGATGTAATATGTGACATCATCAGCAGTGGATTGCGGGTGCGCGATATATAGTTAGCGCAACTAACTATATATGGAATTTCAATGGTTTTATGCGAGTAAAATAAGGTTTTGTAAATGCAAATCCCTAACTATATATGGTCTATAACCTATGGTTTTTTCATTGAATATATATATATATATATATATATATATATATATATATATATATATATATATATATATATATATATATATATATTACAAAGAAATGCGCCATGAGCCCTGATCCGGATATGTAAGCTTTATTTCAATCAGCGCAGGCAGCCTCAGGCATGATGCACCTGACGCGTTTCAGCAAATAGCTTTTATCAAAGGTTTAAGCATCGTTGAGTGCTGTGTCCCAGGTGTGATAAATGTTCGTAAAAAATCACATAACTTGATGGCTCCCATACTACATATCCCATAATTCATCTTGGGCCGCTGTGGAATACCTGTGTAATCTCAACGAAGTTTCACCACATGCGAACCACACATGTTGTTGCAGGTAAGTATGGCAAACCAAAAAGCTGGTACACACAAAGTCTGTATTGCTGCCACACAAATGTCCATAAGCGCTTTGTCCGGAGCATGCCAAGCGGAGAGTCATCTCCCTCGGCTCCCTTTCCCATCCAGTACTGCAATAATCGCCGGAAATCCACAAAGCTTGCAGCAGGACGGGCGGGTCAAGTCCCCCATCAATACTGTTCCAAAAAGATGCTGTCGTCGGGGACCTCCGACCCATGCAGGGCGGCTCTGACGAAGACATATATATTCACTGAAAAAACCATAGGTTTCAGACCAGTTATAGTTAGGAATTAGCATTTAAAAAACCTATTAAATTCACTGAAAAAAACAGAGGTTTCACACCAGTTATAGTTAGCTGGAAATTTTACTGACATAAAATCATTGAAATTCCCACGTTATAGTTAGTTGGACTCACTATAACTTGCGCGCCTGCAATGCACTGCTGATGACGTCACATATTACATCATTCATGACATGGTCAATGACATCACTCATGACATCACTGATGACACCATCCAGTGAATGTGTGTCTTTCTGAAAAATACATATGTTTTCTATATGTATATGAAAAAGGTCGATGGAAGAATAAATGTTTAAGTAAGTGTCTAAAAGGATGTTTTTAAAAAAAAAAATTGATTGGTTAACTGGCTTATTAAGTGTATCGTAGTGAATACATATATTAGCGAGAAATGTTTAAACATTTAAATATATGCATCAGTGTTTCACTTTGTGTATAAGTCGCTGCATAGGTTGGTGAGTAGCTACATGTGTGTGTATATGGGTTATTAGATGTCTTTTTTTAGTATCAGTATGAGTCTCTGTATGGTTTGGTGGGGGTATTACTTAGCACATAGATGCATCAATGACTGACTCACTGTATGTGTTTTGAAGACAGCATATGTGCAGGACTGTATGGGTGGATGAGTGTGTATATGTGTGTGTTAGTGAGTGAATGACTGTCTCACTAGTGTCTTTATCAGTAACTACATTTGTTTTAAACTAGTATATGTGAGTATTGATGTATATAAGTGAGTATATGTGAGAGTGAGAGATTGTAAGAGTTCCTGTTTAAATAAGTATGTCTTTCTATAAGTGATTGTTTTAGAGAGTAAGTATGTGTAAGTTTCATTAGTAAAGTGGTAGTGGGTGTATAGATGTATATGCAAATAAATGGATGTTTAATAGTTTATTTGCATGTGTGAGTATGTGTGTGAGTAACTTTTGGATGACTGTCGGTGTGTAACAGGATGTATAGGTGTATCACAACATATGATAAGTGAGTATATGTATGAGTGACTATATAGAACTGTTGGTGAATGAGTGGATGTGTATATAGTTGGTTGAATTATTGAATTGGTTGTTGTTGGGTATCTCCATTTTTTAAACATTTTTAGTTTCTATTTTTGAATATGTGTTTCAAGGATTACATTACACTGAAAGGAGGTCTGTCACTCTGTCACAAGGATGGTGTCATCAGTGATGTCATGAGTGATGTCACTGACCATGTCCTGAGTGATGTAATATGTGACGTCATCAGCAGTGCATTGCAGGCGCGCAAGTTATAGTGAGTCCAACTAACTATAACGTGGGAATTTCAATGGTTTTATGTCAGTAAAATTTCCAGCTAACTATAACTGGTGTGAAACCTATGGTTTTTTATGTGAATTTAATAAGTTTTTTAAATGCAAATTCCTAACTATAACTGGTGTGAAACCTATGGTTTTTTCAGTGAATTTCAAAGGTTTTTTAATAGCAAAT